>NC_056732.1:1750090764-1750117726 GCF_019279795.1 Protopterus annectens | reverse complement strand
TACTCAAGAAAGGTTTTTCTTTTATTCCATCGAATCATGTAAATGTTTCTAGGTTGATAGCAGACTTGAAATTGTATTTAAGGAAGCTCAACTTGAAGTACATATTTGAAGGTATTGCTAGACCTGAACCCAAAGAGTTTGATTGTAAAAAGAGAAGTACTTACAATCCGTTATTAAATTCTACTTTGATGGTCTTTGGGAAGTTATGTGAACAGGAATTTAGAAAAATTAGACATTATGATGAAGGTAAATCTAATTTAATTCCATCAGAAATGTCTGCATTGAATGATTTGGCCAATAATAAGAATTGGCGTATTATGAAAGCAGACAAAGGTGGTACTATTGTTGTCATGAAGTCTACTGATTATAGTTTGGCAATAAATTCTTTGTTAAGTGACAATAATTGTTATAAAGTAGTCACGAAAGAACACATCACACAAAGTTTTTTGAGACTGGATACTTGTTTTTTTGATTTATTTAGTCAAGGAAGTATAGATTATTCTGTCTATAAATTTTTAGTAGTTGAATACCCTAAACTGGCCACACTATTTGGTATTCCTAAGTTACACAAAAACAGAATGGATCCTCCCTTTAGACCTATAGTGTCGGCCAGTTTTTCTAAGACAGAACCAATCTCTGTTTGGCTTGATAAACTGTTGAATCAGACTGTGCAAAAAACAAAATTTTATTTGAGAGACTCATGGCATTTGTTAGAATGTTTGAGTCAATTGCACAATTTAGACACGCCTGTTAAATTTGCATAATAAGATGTGGTCACTATATACAAGTATAGATCAAACAACAGGTGTAGAATATTTGAGGGAATATTTAAGTCAATACACTGATTTTGACAATGATACAGTTAACACAGTGTGTACTTTGATGGAGCTGGTATTAGAAAATATTTTTTTTTACATTTGAAAAGAACTATTTTCAACAAATTTCAGGTATAGCGATGGGCTCTAGGGTAGCCCCCTGTTTTGCTTATTTGGTTATGGCAATGTGGAAGAACAAATTTCTCACTTAGGTTCATAGGTTCATAGGTTCATACTAGGCTATCTGCCCTAGGGCATTTATAAGCCTAGCCAGAGTGTGTTTGGCTTTCGCCACCCATTTTAAATTAATTTTGCTATGCCCTTTTCGAGGTTAGTATACTGTGCCTCTGTCTAACAGTGACACAGAAGTGATACCCAGGGTAAACCTATGATCCCCCATCCACTCATCAAGATTCCTCTTGAAGAGAGTCAATGAGGGACTCTGCCTAACCTGGACTGGGATTTTATTCCAGAGTGAAGGGAGCCTCTGGGTTATGAATCTGTCCTTCCAGCATGTCCTATTTATTTCAGTGCTGAAGTCTCTCGAGCACGTAGCTCGATGGGATTTGGATTTTCTGAGGTGCAGCATGTCCATTAATTCTGGGTTGGACATGGCTTTATACGTCAGGCACAGATCGCCTCTGAGCAGGCGGTATGCCACTGAGTAGAGCTGGAGTTTCTTTAACCAGGCAGCATAAGGCATCTGTTTGAGCTCTTTGATCCTCTTGGTGAGGTACTTTTGGGGCCTTTCCTGTTGCTGTAGGTGTCTGGTAAAGTACATCCCAAAAGGGGCATTGTACTCAATTATGGGCCTGATGAAGGATGAGTAAAGAGGCATGATGACCTCCCCTGATCTAGATGTGAATCCCTTCATGATTAGGTGGGCTATATAGCATGTTTTTCTAACCACTTTGGCCACGTGGCTGTCAAATGAGAGATTGCTATCAACTTGGGTCCCCAGGTCCCTAATTACTTTTTCCGTACTTAATGGATTACCACATATGTGGTAATTTGTGGGCACTTTGTTTTTGCCAAAGGGGATGACTATATACTTTTTGGCGTTTAGCTTGAGGCCATGGCTCTGGCACCAGTTGTCTGTTTCTATGAGGCCCTTTTGGAGGATGCTTGTGTCAGCTGGAGAGTCGATTATGGCACCCAGTTTGCAGTCATCTGCGAACTTGGTCAGCCAGAGTCCTTCTGTGTTGGCCTGTACCTCCGAGAAATATATACCGAACAAGAGATGTCCCTGGACTGAGCCTTGTGAGATGCCACTTGTAACTGGTTTGGAGTGTGACATGGCTCCAGCAATTCTAACCATGTGGGTTCTGTCCTTGAGCCAGTTTGCAACCCATCTAGTGACATAGGGGTTTATATTTAAGCTGGTGAGCTTATCTATAATGCCCGAGTGGGGTATTGTATCAAAGGCTTTTGAGATGTCCAGGTAGGCTGTGTGGACCACCTTCCCCTCATCAATGACCTTGGTGAATGTTTCAAAGAAATTGACCAGGTTTAAGAAGCAGGATCTGCCCTTAACAAAACCGAACTGGGTAGGATCCAGTGTCTGTAGATCCCCATTATCTTTATTTATGAGGTCCATGATGATCCTTTCCATAGCTTTGCAGACCAAGCTAGTCAGGCTTATGGGGCGATAGTTTCCAGGATCCGTTGAGACACCACCTTTGTGGAGAGGGACCACTGTTGCTGTACGCCACTCTTTGGGTACATATCCTGTGGTAAGGCTGAGATTGATCAGTAGTTTTATGTTTGGGTTTAGCTCTTCTTGGAGTTCATGTAGGACACAGCCCGGGACACCGTCTGGTCCCATTGGTGCTGTTTTTTTTGCTTTGGAGAGGGCGGCTCTTACCTGAGCATCTGAGATGTCAGGGGGGCAGCACTCTGCTTGGATAGATATTTGCCCTTTTGGTGGGGGGGGGGAGAGGTTTGCGCTGAACCTGTCAGCTAGGATGTTGGCAATGTCTGTGGGTTTGGTGTATTTTTTGTCATTTTGGATTAATTCTGAGCATATCTGGGAATTCCCACCCAGGTTCCTAACATAACTAAAGAAAGCCTTGTGATTATCCTTAATGTCCTGTGCAATTTTTCTCTCGAAGCTGGCCTTAGACGATTTTATGAGTGCCTGTAGTTGTCCCTTGTGATACCTATGGAGGTGGGTTTCTCTTTTGAGCCTTGCCTAAAAAAGGCACTATGGGGGTAGCAAGAGCCTTTGCCAATATCCAAAAGCCCAGAGGTGACAGGTCCAAGCCGTCCCTAGTGAAGCATCATGGCTTGTCGAGCATGTCATCCCAGGCTGACAGGCATTGAATCCCCTTTGAATGACACCAATACTTAAGCCAGTTTTTGAAATTAATCATCTTGTCTTCATATTGTGGCATCATTCTTGGTGAGGGTAAGATGCTACTCAAGGTCAGGGTCATACCGGCCTGGGCTACATGCTCAGAGAGCTCCTCTATGTCTCTTTTCATGTAGTCCAGGGAGGTACATCTCAGGTCATTCACACCAGCATGGACAATGACTGAGTCATATTTGTACTTGCCTTGGAGTGACCCGAGTGCTTGTGTTATGTGGTTGATCCTAGCGCCCGACAGGCAGCTCACTGTGACCTTCTCCTTGTTCAGCCTGGTGAGCGGGACGTCAGTGTGCCTGACGATAGAGTCACCTATTACAAGTGTATCAGGTGTGTTGTTTAGCCTTAAGGGCTGTGACTGTTAGGCACACTGGCTTTGTGAGCTATGTGTTGCACATGTTTTGTTTTGGTGTAGCGGTTGCTTGGGTGTCTGCTTTGGAGGTCTCTGCTGCTTAGGCAGATTTTTATTTAGAGCCTCCGAGTATGTTTTTGTGTGTTTATGTGTTTGGTTTGCTGTCATGGTAGGTCTATGTGAGACTGGAATTGTAGTGAGTGTGGTTTCCTTCTCCTCCTGACTGGTTATGCCAGTACTGAGTTGAGAGAGCTTAGCCTCCAGTTTTGCTATATGGTTGCATCTCTCACATGTGTTGGAATTGGTTGGGAGGAGGAGAGGGTTGTCTGTGTACATGAGGCAGTTGTAACATTGCCTCAAGATTCCCAGATTCACCAGCTGGACTGGAGAGGAGATTGACAACTGACCTTTGGACATGCTAGAATAGTATTGGGAATTCCTTTATAATTGAAAAAAAGGGCCAATGGGAAACAAGGTACTCAAGGGGGGTTTGTGAGGGTGTAGTGCTTTTAATTTTTTTAGCACTGACTTATATAATTGCTTTAGTGAGCAAGTGCCAGGTAACTTAAATGCAATGTGTTACATGTAACTTAAATGCAAAAACGACAAACAATAACTTTCTTTCAAGTGAAACAAGGAAATAAGTAAAGTAAGCAATGCAGATATCACTAGGGATCCACAGAAGCACTGAAAAGCCACATTTTAGGTGGAATTAGCATTTCAGGGAAATAACAAGCAAACAAGCATACAAACATAGCTAGATTCAGCAGGCCTGGATCTAGTCTATGCTACAGCAAGCAAGGTGTACAATTTCAGTAAGAAACAGTTCAAATATGCAGACCACATACCTTCTTAATGTAAAATAACTGGCCTGAAGCCCAAGTGCTTAAACCAGAACTAATACACTTTTAGAATAACAGACACTGAGCCCTCAATCAGCAGTTCCCAACTTAGAAGGATGTAAGCTACCTGTCCTGCCACCACAGTGCAGGCCACAAACCTTCCTAATGTAAAACAACTGGTCTGAAGCCCAAGTGCTTAATCCAAAAGACTTAGAATGATAGCTACACTTTAATCAAGTTACTACCAAGCAGTAATAAATACAACTGAATACTTTAAAGAATGCCTGGATTAGTGCTCAAGTTATACAAACAAAGCTAGATTCAGCAGGCCTGGATCTAGTCTATGCTACAGAAAACAAGGTGTACCAATTTCAGTAAGAAGCAGTTCAAATATGCAGGCACTATAAGCCTTTAACGAGAAATTCCCAGCTCAGAAGGGCAGAGTCCAGCCTCTCCTCCCACAAGAGTGCAGACCATGAACCCTCAATGTAAAATAACTGGCCTGAAGCCCAAGTGCTTAAACCAGAATTAATACACTTTTAGAATAACAAACGCTGAGCCCTCAATCAGCAGTTCCCAACTTAGAAGGATGTAAGCTACCTGTCCTGCCACTACAGTGCAGACCACAAACCTTCTTAATATAAAACAACTGGTCTGAAGCCCAAGTGCTTAAACTAAAGGCTTAGAATGAGTTACACCAAGCAGTAATAAATACAACTGAGTACTTTTAAGATGACGCAAAAACAAAATAAAGTAGAAAGAAACACAAATACAGTAAAAACAGATAACATTTTTTTTTTTTTTTTTTTTTTTTTTGAGTGAGCAAATGAGATGGGCCCAGGAGGAGTATCCAAGTGCAAATTTACAAGAGGGGTGGGCAGTTTCAAAGCCACCAAGATTAACACCAAGACAAAAACAGGGAGTGTGGGTGGGAACCTACTGAAAAACAGAGTCACAACTTCCAGCTAGATATTGCTCAATGCAACACAAACAAATTACTTTAAATCATGTATTATTTGATAAAAGTGCAGATAAAAATATACTTAGCTTCACTTATGCATTCAGTTGATTGCATGCAGGTCTTAGCTGGCCAAAGCTCACAGTTTAAACAGAAAATAATTCTCTGTACCACTTGTATAACACAGAAACTGAATAACAATGAAGGAAACTTCCCCCACTTATCACTGGCTATGCAGGTTTTTTAACAAGCCTTAACTGAAAATACCACTTGTATAAGACCTACTGAAAAACAGAGTCACAACTTCCAGCTAGATATTGCTCAATGCAACACAAACAAATTACTTTAAATCGTGTATTATTTGATAAAAGTGCAGACAAAAATTTACTTAGCTTCACTTATGCATTCAGTTGATTGCATGCAGGTCTTAGCCGGCCAAAGCTCACAGTTTAAACTTCACACCCCCATCGAAAAAATATTACATTTTACAAACGTTACATAGATGACTTGATTTTTCTATGGAAAGGGGACGTTGATTCCTTCTATACATTCTTTCAATTTTTGAACAATTCTACCAGTTTTTGCAATTTACAGTGGGCAACATTGGTGACAATATAGACTTTTTGGATTTACATTTAACCATCAGGTATGATGGCCCACAGTTTGAAAGTTGTATTTTTAGAAAGTCTACTTTTGTCAACCAGTATTTACACTATGATAGTTTACATCCAGTCTTTATGAAACGTGGTGTTGTCAAGGGACAATTCATCAGATTAAGTCGGCTAACTAGTAGAGATGAAATTTTTCACAATGAAACACGAAAATTGATTTGATTTTTTACACAAAGAGGTTACGATAAAGTTTGATTGGACAGTTTATTAAATGAAGTAATTGGCCTTAGATCTAGCAAGGCTTGTCCTATTTTGAAACAAAGTAACTATCCAGTTGTAGTTAACCCAGAAGTGAATGTAGTATGTAGTGATTACAGTTTGGCTTTCCCTATTCCTATTACTACTGAGATGGTATTCATCAGAAATACCATTTGGAACAACTGGAAAGTAGTGTTGGGTAACACTGATTTGAGTAAAATCGTTGGTAATTTTCCCCTCTTCACGTACAAAAGGACAATGAACATTAAGACCATTTTAGAGAGAGGTACCTGTGACCATACTAATGTTAATACTAGCTTTAATTTAGGTACGTTCCCTTGTGGAGCATGTAAACAATGTAGGTATATTATAGGTACCAGTTCAGTGTTATTTAAGCATATAAACAGGACAATTCAGTGTAAGGGACACTACACTTGTAAGACTAGAAATGTGGTCTATGTCGCTATGTGTAGTTCATGTGAACATTTTTATATAGGGAAAACAACAAGAGCATTAAACAAACGTATATATGAACACACATTAGCCATACGTAAAAAAGACATGTCAAATGCTTTAGCTAAACATGCTATGACTTGTTCAAGTTACAAAAAGTTCTCATTTTTTATTTTAGAGAAAGTAAATGATGACATATTTACTGGGAACTTTAAAGTATTTTTAGAATGTAAAGAGACTTTATGGCAGATTTCATTAAATGCAGACCAGCTTCCTGGATTGAATGACATGATTAATATAAAGTGCTTTTTACAAGCACAAAGATTATAATAATTATTTTTATCACTAACATTTATTGTTTATTATATTTTATATGTTTATATGTTGACTTTTCAAGTCTAATATTTTAGAAAAAGTGATGTGCTTTTTATTGCTTTAACAAATGTAATAAGTGATTTATGCATTTTATTGGCTCATTTGATCACATGAGACACAGCAGTTCTTATTTAAATGTTGGAAAATGTATGGATGTCATTTCTGAAGAAGTTCATGTTTATTAAATTGGATGAAAGTGTAAAAAAAGTTGTGGCATTTTTTCTTCAAATCCAGTACTGGCAGTATTTTTACACAGTAAAATAGTGCTAATACAATAGGGAGCAAGATGGTAAATAGTGTATACAACAAGCTCATGTACACATAGCATAAGGTAACATTGTAACTTATTAAGCATAATGCAGACAAAATGATAAGCTAGAAGCAGGTAACGGCATCATGACTTGTTGCTCCCACTAACAGTTGTGTCACACACTCTTTACCAAAACTTACAGCGCTCTCTATAAACTACAGATAACTGTATAAGATACTGTTCCATCACTTCCCCGGTGACAGTTGTTACACTAGCCGAACCAGTGTCCTTAACGGTCTAGGTTCAGTTTAGCTGGCCTCATGTAGTACAGCAGGATGGGTTTTGACTATTAACACACATTAAAGCCAATATCGATAGTGCTCAACCTTATTTATCCCACTGTATCCAGATTCATTGAACAGGACTAATTTAGGCTAGGCAATTGAGCAGGATTGGTTTGGAAAATGCACCCAGATGCCTATTTAATAAGCGCCCTATTTTAGAAAGAAAGTAAAACATTCCCCATATTGTACTAGGCGTATTCAAGATTTGCTTGGTAAGCACCCAGACTACTGTTTAATGAAGCGCCCTGTTGTAGAAAAGAAAGAAAAAATAGTGCCCTAATTTAATGTGAGAAATCACCCTCTTTCAATTATAGCCAGATAGTAAGAAAATGCCTTAAAATTAGGTGATCCCAACATAGAGTTCCATACTTTCTCATAGAAATAGGAGATGGTAAAAGAATGAGAAAGCTGGCAAAAAAGCTTGGCAAACACTTTACTCTATTGCTCTCTACACACCTACACGTGGTCAGCTGGAGTCGACGCTGCATAAAAAGGGGCTAAAATGCTAATAGTGGTACAACTCTCACCCATGTACTCAGCAAGGTCCCAAAAAGAAATAAAAACCTTCAGGAAACTGACGGAAAGGTCTCACAGTCTAGAGATCACAGCGGGAGGACCTGCGTTTTACAAGCAAGTATAGTGGTATACTAGTAATCCACGTGGGAGCCACTAAAGTTGCGATAGCCATTCTAAATGCACATAACAATATGAAAGAGATTAAAAATACATTGCATACCTTATTTTAGTTTGGTTAAAAGTATTGGTTAGTCTTTCCAGTAGTCAAAGCAGTTTCCATGGACAGTATCCATCTTATTTATATACAATAGTAACAGCAAACACAAAGTAGAAAAAGGCCCTTCGAGACCAGGGACACACAGCAGCCAGGGCAAGTGCAGGATAAATAAAGATGGTGCCACACTGGGTTACCCAACTATATGCTATTTGGGAAGGATATGAGGTGGAAAGGGGAGGAGATAGGGATGGAGCAGGACAGCTAGACCGAGGAGGGGCAATTGACCCTTGTCAGGTGAGCTAGGAAGGTGGATTGAGTGGGTAAAATACTAAGCAATAGAGTTATGGACAGGGGAAAGTGAATAGAGCGGGCTAAGTCTGAAGGAGGAAGTGGTAATATATGGAGCAGACAAGGAAGAAATTGCAGACACAATCTATAAGCAGCAGACTCCTGAGGAGCCCCTGGTGGTAACAGGTAAGTGGGGAGTGATAGTTCAACTGTTTGCTTACTAAGGGATAGTAGTGTAGAGGAAGAAAGTTACATAAAGGAGGAAAACTAAGGAGCAGTCTGAGATAGCAAGAACATAGAAAAGTAGTGTAGAATTTAAAACAGGAGAGTAGGGGTAGGGGATACTACACAAACCTAGATTAGTGTGCCACCTCATGGTCAAAAAGTACAGTGCAGCTAAAGGCTAAAAAGAAGACTAGAGATGGCTAGAACAGATTACTCTGGTACTAGTTACAGAGGGGAAACAAGTAGTTACTTATGAGGTAGCGAGGGATATGGCTGCTGGGTGCCTGGATCAGTAGTGTGGATTGCATACAACACTAGGTATTAAAAACAATGCAGCTTAGCAGTTGACTTAGCATAAAACATACTTTCTTCTGTCCTTTGGGAACTGGTATTTGCAATAGAATGGCAGGTTTCTTTTGGGGTGAAGATGGGATGGCAGCTACTAGTTGTAGGGTGTCCTTATTGATCCAAATCTTAGTACAAGACTGTAAGTTGAAAGTAATTTAAAAATAAGTGATTTAAAAATCAAAACCAAGCAAAATTGCAGACAATGATAATCACTTTGTGCAATTCTCGAGCATGGTACGCAGTACTTTAGCTCTGGCAGCTGGTCATTGTTTACTGTTATAACATTCTCCTGGCTATACATTAGATCCAGACCAGGACTAGAATTTATATATTTCCTAATATTCTTTTCTATTCCCTCTCCCTTCCCTTCTCTTTTGTGACAACTTATTTGGAGAAAACTAGCTACAAGGTTCAAAAATGGATTGACACATGTATGTCTTTCAAAAAGTTATACAGTTCTTCACAAACTAGTTCATGTGAAGTGTGACATGCTTTTACACTTTACAACAGAAATAAACAAGAGCAGAGAGTTCTACTGCAGTTTTAGTAAATGCAGTAAGGTGATGTACGAAAAGCACAACCATGGCAAAATCCCAGGTGAATTAATTCTATATCTGGGTTGTGTCACTCAAGTGGCTGTTTCTCCCATCATACATTTATTGCTTTTTATTGGAGTATTCTAGGACAAGAGATGAATACATTTGCTGAATTATTTTTCATTCTGATATTTGAAAGGTCACATTTCCTTTTGCAGGTTACTAGTTTTCTGTGTCTGCCAATGCTTCAGTTATTTACTCCTTATATTAAATATAACTCTGAAAGCATCTCATGAAGTATAAAAAATCACCTTCACAATCACCAAATCAAGGAGATGGAACCTTAGTATAATGCCTTTTCCAATGGAGAGTTTACTGGGAATGTAACTCCTTACATATGTCTTTAATCAATGCCAGTAATAGAATATAAATCAAGGCCTGGGGTGAGTATAGAACCTGGCTGCCCAGTACCAATACTGAGTTTACTTTTGCTGTGCTTTTACGTTAAGAAATTCGAGGATCAGGTATCTTATGGCAGAAGGTGCTTACTTGGTCTCTCTGACTTGGGATGTACTGCAGGAAGCCCAAAGTTTGGTTTATTATTGGCATATGAGTCAATTTTAAAGCTTTCTTTTTCTCTGTGAGGAGCTTTCCACCAGGCAACAGTGGTTAGCAGTGCTCTGATAATAGTAGCAATTGCCTAGACAGTAAAATTTACATATAAAGTTAGGATTTGATCTGAAACCTATTAAAAAGTGTGGAATTGTGCAGAAATAAGCTTAGAGCAGCTAGCTTGTGCATAGTTTCATAGATTAGTACAAGGCTAACTGGCTTTTTTGGCTATTTTAAGCCTAGCTAATTACCCCATATCAGAATCAAACCCTGCACCTCATGTCTGTAAGATAAACACCTTAACAGTTATGCCAACCTCCCACAACAATTGTACTCCTCTGACTAGATACACACACACACACACACACACACACACACACACAAATATTACTGCTGTGAAATTAGAACCCATGCCTATCTAAGTACACAGACTAGAGAACTCAGTATTTAACGCAAGCACCATGGCACAATCCTAACATCAAATAGCACTGTATATCCTAAAATTGTACGACATCCTGCTCTTAACCCCAGAAAATGCCCAAGAAGACTTCTATTAAAACCCAATCCTTAATCTAAAACATCCATTCATATTACAGGACCAGACAACACGAATATGCAATTTAAAAATGTCCCTGTGGTCAGCTTGGTAGATTTGGGCAATCTAAAGGCAATGTAGCAGTTATCTCATGCTCTCAGACAACCAGTTAAATAATTAAAGAAAATAACATGGTATTTAAGAGATATAAATACACATCTTCCTTGGAGGCAAAAATCTTGCATACAAATGAGTTTGTCAGGAATATCCACACTACATCCCTCACACATACTGCTCACCACAGTGTCTTATGTTGAGATCCTTAAAATAAATATTTCCAAATCTCAAAGCCCTACAATACCACTTAAGGGCAGCACTGTTCCTCAGCAATCACTAAAGCACACAGCAAAAGCAACATTAAATACCTCACATAAGCCTACACCTAATGCCCCCATGCAAAATCCATAAGGCAAGCATACACTTTACTTAGTACTTGACACCATTGTGTGACACACTGAGACCCCACTAACCAGTTCAGACAAGGAGAAGATAACAGTTAGGTGTCTTTCTGGAGCCAGGATGGGCAATATCATGCACACACTCAAATTATTGCACCCTAGGTACCAATATGATTATGTCATTGTCCATGCGGGTGCAAATGATCTGAGATAAACCTCACTGGACTATCTGAAAAGAGACAGAATGGATCTCAAGGAATATGTGTTACCAATAGATGTGAGCCTTGCACTGAGTATCATTCAATCTTCACCAAGGATGATGTCACAGTATGAACATAAAGTGATTGATTTTAATAATTGAAACAGTTTGTGGTGTAACTCCAGGGGGATACAATATCTGTCAACATGGGAGAACATGGTCAAAAGACCACATTGCTTTGCCAAGGTTGGGTTGCATTTTCTCTCCATAGGCTTTTGGATATTGGCTAAAACTTTATCCACCCATTAGAGCCTTTTTTGGCTATACCAAAAAGACAAAACTATCAACACAATGAAAAAGTCTACAGGCAAGCTTAATGTGTTGCTGTTCAGTTCTTGGATCCTAAATAAAAATACTCCAGACCTTTCAAGCCCTAAATGTACACATCTGCACTGTGACTGAGTCTTCATTTAAAATTATAGAAAGTACTCCTGAAGTGCAAGGCTATAGTGCCTTCCACACATTTGGACCAGCAGCAGCACAGATTGCATCCAAAGGTGGAGGTGTTTTGATCTACGTTAGCAACAAACATACCTCCAGGTTCATTAAACAGGATAATACCATGGAGGTCATCCATGTGCAAGTCATTATAAATAAGGTCTCTCACCATATCATGGCTAGTTAAAGGTCACCATCTATGCCTCTAGAGTCTCTCAACTTTTACCTAAACCTACCAGAGGTTTTCACTATCCAACCAAACACCTTACTCATGGATGACTTTAACTACACCTCTATAGACCGGGAAATATAGACTGCCTCAATCTAACAGGCAGAATGCTTCCTGGACTTTGTTATAACAAACACCCTGGAACAGATATTGCAAATGCCAAACAGAGGATCAAGCATACTAGATCTGTTACTCACCAACGTGGGGACCATCAACCCCCCCCCCCCATCCATTTCATGTTTTCATTAATGAGGCTGGATCATAGAGCTGTCTTATTTGAAGTAAAAATCTAACCAGAAAATACAGCTAAATCAGTTACAGTTAGGAACTATTCAAAGGCAAACTACATCCTACTGAGTGACTGTTTGTCAAAATTCAATGCTCCTCCCAACCCTGAGACCACAGCTACCTATGCACAATTATTCATAGAGTCACTATACAAACATGTGAATGGCAGCATAGAAGCTGCTGTAACTACCAGAAATAAACCTAAAACAAAAACTAAAACCAAACCCTACTAGTGGAATCATCACCTAAACAGGGTAGATAAAAAAAGAACAACAACGTACTGGATATCACCAAACACGATTTAATAAAAAAATATAAGTCTCTGACGTCTCGGCCTTCGCCTTCAAGGAGTACAGATTACAAATGAACCAATGCTTTATATACAATTCAAGTACATCAATTAAAGGCAATTAAATAATCAATTATTTAAAAATTCAGTTAAACTGACAGCATTCTCCAATTAAAATCCTCATTTAAGCCTCTAGGACATAAAGTTCTAAATTTTAATATATAGATAGATTCTTTATATAGTAGCATTTGTTTAATTTTAAACTGGTCATTTCCAAATTCACTAATTTGCTCTAGAATAGTAGCTTGTAACAGTTTATCATTATTATGATGTTTTTCAGAAAAATGTCTTGCAACAGGACTTTCATTTCTATTATTAACAATGTCCCTTACATGTTCTAACAAACGAACCTTAAAAGGTCTTTTAGTCTCCCTATATACACTTTATTACAAGGACATCTTAAAGCATAAATGACCCTCTCAGTGTGGCAACAATAAAAATTATTGGAATTAAAAGAAATGTTATTAATATAATTAAAACTAAGAGTAATATAACTACATGCCTTACATTTGCCACACTGATAGGTCCCTTTATGTCTGATGTTACTATCCATAGTTGCTACTGGATAATGAAATCTACTTTTAACAAGAAAGTCTTTAATATTTCGTCCCCTTTTAAATGAAAATTTAAGGTTAACATCCAACCAAGGCTTGACATTCTCCAGTGTACTAAATAATTTCCAAAACATAGAAATCATATTCATAAACTTGGATGTGTAACATCCATATGTAGTGACAAAATATATAACTTCTTGTGATTTCCATAAAGACTGATTTTTAAGGGAAACCAACTTTGTATCTTGTGCCCTATTATATTTCTGAATATTCTTTTACATGTATAAAGTTTATTATAACAATCATCCAAGATAGTTATATCATAACTCCTTGATAAAAAAGACTCATATAAAAGCCTCATTTCTTTATTAAATTCCAAAGTTTCATTACATAAACGGGAAATACGTAACATTTCCCCGTAAGGTAATGAATGTATGGTATGTGGTACATGTCCACTCAGGCCGTGGACATATTGTGTTAACCCACCAAATTTCCTGTTTATTGAAGTAACTAATCTGTGACCATCTGAGATATCTAGAACCACATCCAGAAAAGGCATTCTGGTATCTAAAATAAGGCCATCAAAATCCAAACCAAATCTATTTAATTTTAAATCTGATATAAATTCTAAAGCCAGGGTCTTGTCCCCTTCAACTAAAAAAATTAAATCATCAACATATCTATAATACCTCACCACATAGTTATGAAAAAACCTATGTTTATAGATATATTCGGTCTCAAAAAGACCCATCGCCAAATTAGCATACATAGGGGCAAAAGACGCCCCCATGGCTGTTCCTTGTTTTTGATGATATAAAATTTGGTTAAACTCAAAATAATTATTAGTTAATGAAAAATATGTTAGTTCTATAATAAATTCAGAAACAGGAGACATACCTAAAAATGTTCTTAGGGCTTCCATACCAAAGTCATGATTAATGTTCGTATATAAACTTTTAACATCCACCGATATCCAATACATATTTTTGTTCCATTTAATATCCTTGATTTTATTCAGAAAATCAAATATATCTGTCAGGAAAGAGGGCAACTTTTTTACATAAGATAACAAATAATTATGTAAAAATATACCTAAATTGTGTAAAAAATAGTTGCGTCCTGAAACTATTGGACGACCCACCGGTTTCACTAGATTTTTGTGAATCTTAGGTAGGCAGTAAAAATACGCCATACTATGTCCTTCAACCTTAAATTTATCTTTAATATCTTTCTTATCAAAATATCCTAATCTAAAGCCTTTCTGCATAAGATTGCTATATTCAGAAATAGCCAAGTTATAACTGTCAAGGTTACTAGCCTCATATGTCGTATTGTCATTTAAATGCAACATGCACATCTCAAAATAATCCTGTACATTCAATACCACAAGTTTGTTCCCCTTGTCGGCAGGTTTGAATACTATATTATTATTTTTACTTAAATCTTTTAAAGTATTCCATTCCCGACAAGTCATATTATAATTAATATTATCTCTATTCTTCATAAACTCTTCATGACTTATTTCCACAGAGTGATTTAACATTTTAACAAAATTAGAAATATCGTCATTAATAATTTTAGGTACAAAATTACTGTTAGAAGGGACTTTGTTAGTATCCAGCTTAATGTATGCATTACATGGTTCGTCCGACACACAAGAATAAAAACTGTCATCATCACTAGAGACGCTAGAATCTAATATACTTTGTTCGCTATCCATATTTAAACTAAAGAAATATTTCAAAAATAGCTTTCTGCTAAATTTAAATATGTCCATCTGCATATCATATAATCTGGAGACCACAGTTGGAATAAACTTTAGCCCCAAATTTAGAACAGCAAGTTCATTGTCATTAAGTACATGATTAGACAAATTAACCACATAATTGTCTTGATTAAGAGAGGTAAAATTACCATCTACCTCTTTTATAACCTCCCCGTCTGGACTGCTCTGAAGGAAGACCTTTTAAGGTTCGTTTGTTAGAACATGTAAGGGACATTGTTAATAATAGAAATGAAAGTCCTGTTGCAAGACATTTTTCTGAAAAACATCATAATAATGATAAACTGTTACAAGCTACTATTCTAGAGCAAATTAGTGAATTTGGAAATGACCAGTTTAAAATTAAACAAATGCTACTATATAAAGAATCTATCTATATATTAAAATTTAGAACTTTATGTCCTAGAGGCTTAAATGAGGATTTTAATTGGAGAATGCTGTCAGTTTAACTGAATTTTTAAATAATTGATTATTTAATTGCCTTTAATTGATGTACTTGAATTGTATATAAAGCATTGGTTCATTTGTAATCTGTACTCCTTGAAGGCGAAGGCCGAGACGTCAGAGACTTATATTTTTTTATTAAATCGTGTTTGGTGATATCCAGTACGTTGTTGTTCTTTTCAGAGGATTCGATGATTTGGTGCTGTTGTTACTGTTTGTTACTTTGATGGATTCACTTGCACAGTTTCCCCGAGTGCTACGGGATACCATGGACGGTAGCCAGTTATCGTTAGATAACTTTGTCAGCAATGGGACGGAGAGAGGTGAACGTCAGCTTGGCAATAGAACTGGCTCTGACAAGGGCAATACACTGTGGGATAAGTGGGAAGATGAACGGCGCAAGCGCTTCCCTAACCCCTTTTGCAGTGTAGGTAGAAAATCCTGTGTTCCAGATAATGCTGAACATAAATCACTATTGGAAAACCTGGAGAAAAAAATGGTAAAAGAAACAGCTACTTTTTTTAATATTTGTGGGCTACAGAGGTATATTGAGACTGAGACAACTCCTAGGGGATTAAGGGTGTTTAAAGATCCTACAACACCTTTTGATCTCACTAAAGATACGGATGTCATGTTCCATAAAAGATGGGTATCTGCAGCCCATAATTGTGTGACAGAGTGGTTACACATATTGATTGAACGTGACCGATTAAAACAAAAAGAACTGTGTACGGATATTAAAAAAATGTGTAGCGACTTAACAAAAAGTGTCTCTATATCTTTTTTAGATGAATTTCTCATCCAGGTTAATGAGAAATTAAAAGATTACGAACTGACCCTTATCGAAAGGAAGAAAGGGAAACTAATCAGAGATTTACGTGACTACGAACTTAATAAAGCTTTTCTGTCAAGAACCAATAGAGGGAGAGGACGTAAACACGTGAGATTCCAACAGAACGCGGGCAATACACGTCCGCTAAACTCTTCGGCGTCTGCATCCGAGAATGGTTATACTTCATGGGAAGACGAGGAGATAGATACGGATTTTCCACAGTTACCAGCAGCAGAAAATCCTGAACATTTGACGCGGAATTTTCGTCCTGAACAACCATCAAGCCAGAGAGATGTCTCAAGACCAAAACGACAAAGAGACTATGCAGACAACCTTCCTTCAGAGCAGTCCAGACGGGGAGGTTATAAAAAAGGTAGATGGTAATTTTACCTCTCTTAATCAAGACGATTATGTGGTTAATTTGTCTAATCATGTACTTAATGACAATGAACTTGCTGTTCTAAATTTGGGGCTAAAGTTTATTCCAACTGTGGTCTCCAGATTATATGATATGCAGATGGACATATTTAAATTTAGCAGAAAGCTATTTTTGAAATATTTCTTTAGTTTAAATATGGATAGCGAACAAAGTATATTAGATTTTAGCGTCTCTAGTGATGATGACAGTTTTTATTCTTGTGTGTCGGACGAACCATGTAATGCATACATTAAGCTGGATACTAACAAAGTCCCTTCTAACAGTAATTTTGTACCTAAAATTATTAATGACGATATTTCTAATTTTGTTAAAATGTTAAATCACTCTGTGGAAATAAGTCATGAAGAGTTTATGAAGAATAGAGATAATATTAATTATAATATGACTTGTCGGGAATGGAATACTTTAAAAGATTTAAGTAAAAATAATAATATAGTATTCAAACCTGCCGACAAGGGGAACAAACTTGTGGTATTGAATGTACAGGATTATTTTGAGATGTGCATGTTGCATTTAAATGACAATACGACATATGAGGTTAGTAACCTTGACAGTTATAACTTGGCTATTTCTGAATATAGCAATCTTATGCAGAAAGGCTTTAGATTAGGATATTTTGATAAGAAAGATATTAAAGATAAATTTAAGGTTGAAGGACATAGTATGGCGTATTTTTACTGCCTACCTAAGATTCACAAAAATCTAGTGAAACCGGTGGGTCGTCCAATAGTTTCAGGACGCAACTATTTTTTACACAATTTAGGTATATTTTTACATAATTATTTGTTATCTTATGTAAAAAAGTTGCCCTCTTTCCTGACAGATATATTTGATTTTCTGAATAAAATCAAGGATATTAAATGGAACAAAAATATGTATTGGATGTCGGTGGATGTTAAAAGTTTATATACGAACATTAATCATGATTTTGGTATGGAAGCCCTAAGAAAATTTTTAGGTATGTCTCCTGTTTCTGAATTTATTATAGAACTAACATATTTTTCATTAACTAATAATTATTTTGAGTTTAACCAAATTTTATATCATCAAAAACAAGGAACAGCCATGGGGGCGTCTTTTGCCCCTATGTATGCTAATTTGGCGATGGGTCTTTTTGAGACCGAATATATCTATAAACATAGGTTTTTTCATAACTATGTGGTGAGGTATTATAGATATGTTGATGATTTAATTTTTTTAGTTGAAGGGGACAAGACCCTGGCTTTAGAATTTATATCAGATTTAAAATTAAATAGATTTGGTTTGGATTTTGATGGCCTTATTTTAGATACCAGAATGCCTTTTCTGGATGTGGTTCTAGATATCTCAGATGGTCACAGATTAGTTACTTCAATAAACAGGAAATTTGGTGGGTTAACACAATATGTCCACGGCCTGAGTGGACATGTACCACATACCATACATTCATTACCTTACGGGGAAATGTTACGTATTTCCCGTTTATGTAATGAAACTTTGGAATTTAATAAAGAAATGAGGCTTTTATATGAGTCTTTTTTATCAAGGAGTTATGATATAACTATCTTGGATGATTGTTATAATAAACTTTATACATGTAAAAAGAATATTCAGAAATATAATAGGGCACAAGATACAAAGTTGGTTTCCCTTAAAAATCAGTCTTTATGGAAATCACAAGAAGTTATATATTTTGTCACTACATATGGATGTTACACATCCAAGTTTATGAATATGATTTCTATGTTTTGGAAATTATTTAGTACACTGGAGAATGTCAAGCCTTGGTTGGATGTTAACCTTAAATTTTCATTTAAAAGGGGACGAAATATTAAAGACTTTCTTGTTAAAAGTAGATTTCATTATCCAGTAGCAACTATGGATAGTAACATCAGACATAAAGGGACCTATCAGTGTGGCAAATGTAAGGCATGTAGTTATATTACTCTTAGTTTTAATTATATTAATAACATTTCTTTTAATTCCAATAATTTTTATTGTTGCCACACTGAGAGGGTCATTTATGCTTTAAGATGTCCTTGTAATAAAGTGTATATAGGGGAGACTAAAAGACCTTTTAAGGTTCGTTTGTTAGAACATGTAAGGGACATTGTTAATAATAGAAATGAAAGTCCTGTTGCAAGACATTTTTCTGAAAAACATCATAATAATGATAAACTGTTACAAGCTACTATTCTAGAGCAAATTAGTGAATTTGGAAATGACCAGTTTAAAATTAAACAAATGCTACTATATAAAGAATCTATCTATATATTAAAATTTAGAACTTTATGTCCTAGAGGCTTAAATGAGGATTTTAATTGGAGAATGCTGTCAGTTTAACTGAATTTTTAAATAATTGATTATTTAATTGCCTTTAATTGATGTACTTGAATTGTATATAAAGCATTGGTTCATTTGTAATCTGTACTCCTTGAAGGCGAAGGCCGAGACGTCAGAGACTTATATTTTTTTATTAAATCGTGTTTGGTGATATCCAGTACGTTGTTGTTCTTTTCAGAGGATTCGGTGATTTGGTGCTGTTGTTACTGTTAGATAAAAAAAGAAAACTAATGGCTAAAACCAGGTAAAGCAACTCCCTTAAAGACACGTGCTCACCTATACAACTAAACAAGAAACTAAGAGGTCTAATTAACTCCAATAAGGCCAACTATAAGATCATGATAGCCTTGCAGCCTATGGACAATCAGAAGGCCTTCTTCAGCTATGTCTGGAATCTTAGATGTAACACACAAGTGTGTTGAAATGGTAGTGAATGGTACTACCCACACTGATCAGGGTGACATAACACATTACTGGCTGATCATTTTAGCTCAAACTTCACCCCCAGCTCCACCAGATGAAATCTCCTCCAAGATTCTTTCTTCATGTATCAGCAAGCAGTAGGTGCTATCAGCACTCACTAAAGCCATTAACACTAACCCTCATAGGTCCTGTCAACATCCCCAGTTGCCTCCTAATCAGTCTAAAACATGACCATTTGGGAAGACCTGAGGCAAACTTAAACCACAGCCATGAAACATGCTACATTCCAAGTGAGTGGAGGCTACAACAGCCATTCCTCTCCATGAGGGTGAACCGCCAAGCAATCTATGAACTAAGGACACTTTGATCTAACAAGCTTAGTATGAAACCCATTGAATGAATTATTATGGAAATAATAAACGATGATATTGGCAACCTACAGACACTAGACCGATCCAAATTTGTCTCTGTTAAGGAAGGGTTATGCCCACTTAATCTTGAAGACTTCTTTGAGAGGGCCACCAGGGCAATGCATAAAGGTAAAACAGTGCAAACAGGGTATTTTGATACAATACCCAACTTAGGCATTGTTGACAAGCTCTCTTAGTTAGGTGTTAACCCTAACATAAATTGTTGGATTGCTGGTTAATAGACAGGACCCAATAAGTCAGAATCAGAAAGACATCTCCACTAAGAGATTTGCCACAAGTGGAGTACTCCAAGGTTCCATGCTGGGCCCACTCCTGTTTGGCACCTCCTTCTTAGAAGTCAAGGCTAACTTTAAAGGTATCTGGCTCACCAAGTTTGTAGATAACTGTAAATTGGAAACTATTATAGATTCCTTCCAAGATAGAAACATCTTGCAAGTGGGCTTAACACAGACAAATGACTGGTACCAAAGCTATGACCTAAAACTCAATACAAGTTAATTTCTCCATTGATAAAATGCCCTCACAAGTTGACCCAGTAGTAAGAGATCTGGGAACATGTAGAAAGCAATGTAGCCCATGACCAGCATGTTACTAAGATAATGATAACATTCTAGTCATTATGTATGGCATCCAAGTCCAAGGAAGTTATAATACTACTCTACTTACCCCTTATTAGACCTACCATTGAATACAATGCCACCTTTGGAATATATCTAACAAGAGAATTGCAACAGTTAGAACGCCAACAAAGGTTTCTCACCAGGAGTATTCAGGGCATATATACCCTCTCCTACACTGCTCACCTAGAGGCTCAGAGTTTGTATTTAGTCTCCTACAAGCTGCTGAGTGGGGATCTTTGCCTGGGTTACAAGGCTTCCTCAGACCCAGTCCTGATGGATTTGTACCGCATGTGCAAAACAAACAGCAGCAGTAACAGTAGATTCACGGATCTAACTTCACTTGTGACATAACCTGAACAAGCTGGAGAGGCAGGTATGTTTTCAAATGGATCCCCACACTATAGAATAAGTTCCCCATCCAGGTAAAAAAGAGTTTGACCCTGATCCTATTCAGACAAAACCTTTACAAGTGAATGGGAAATTATACATTTAATACCTCCCTGGTCTGACCCCATGTCCCTTATGGACAGAAAGAAAGAAAAGTATTATCCTAACAAACACCCCCTACAGATCTTTTCTATCTGCCTAATAATGTCCTCTCATTATGATACTTGAGATCCAAATGGTTTGGGGTATGTGGCTAGATTTGTAAGGGCCCTAGTGGTCATTATTCTAGTAGCAACCTATGAACTTATGAACAGTTGCCAAGCAAAACTCTCTGTCATTTCCATCTGTCCTATGAAAAACTAATCAAAATTCTTATGCAACAAGGTACTTTACATCCCAACTCTCTCTGTGGCCAGTCTGGTTTTGAAGGGTATTTTGAGGCATTGTAGCGATTACCTTATGTACACTGACAATCCACTTATTCTTAATAAAACATATAAAGTAGGCAAGTGGTGTAAGTACACTTTAATGCTGCAGGCAAAACCCACACATGCACTCAAAACTAATTGTATAGAGGTTGTCAGTGACATTTGCACCACAACTACTGCACAGGGTAAAGACCCTATGTATAAAACTACTTATTGTGAGGCATTTACAGGTAATCTTCCTAAAATACTAAGACCTCCTGCAAGGCACAATCAAGAAATAGGTCCTCATCATTCACTTAAACACTCCATTAAAACACAACCCACAGCTACACATCGTAATACTGTATCCAATGCCTCTACTGCACCAGACTAAGTAAGGAGACAGTCACGGTTAACTGCCTTTCTGGGGCTAGGATCTGTCAAGTCACACAGGCACTCGTCTTCGAACCACAGATACTAGTATGACATTGTCATAGTTCACATGTGTGTTAATGACCTGAGACATACCTCTCTTGACTATCTGAAACGAGACACAATCAAGCTCGCTGATTGTGTTTCAGGCAGGTGTGAGCCTAGCACTAAGCAGCATACTACCTTCTCCAGGATGATGCCAAATTACTAACAGAAAATGATTGATTTTTAACAATTGGATTAGCTTCTGGTGTCAGTCCAAGGGGGTACAATATTTGATGGTCTGGGAGGACATGGTTGATAGACTATGCTGCTTTACAAGGGATGGTCTACACTTATCTCCTCTAGGCTTTTGATATTGGCAAAGACATTTTCCACCCCCATAGTACCTTTTTTGGCAATGCCAAACTGATAAACCTCCTGACTTAACTGAACCTAAGAAGGAATATCTAAAGGTGGTGCTGCTCAATGCTAGAAGTCTTAACAAGAAATGCCATGCCCTGAAAGTCTGACTCTCCCTGGAGAGTGTAGACATCTATGTTGTAGTAACCCCAGTAATGCAAGGTTATAATGCCTCTCACACCTGCAGACCAAGGTGGAAGAGTCTCAGTCAATATTAAAACCAGTCTCACATCCATACTAATTAAAATGCAAGACCCACTGGAACTCATATGTGTACACCTCACCATAAACAGGGTTTTGTATCATATCTTTGCAAGATATAGGCCCCTTCCATGTCCTAGGAAACCCATACTACCTATGTCAATGTACTAGAGTCCCTCAATGTTCAGCCTAATACAATATTCATGGGGGATCTCAACTACCCTCTATAGACTGGGAATCCTACTCCACTTCTAATGTACAAGCCAGGTGATTACTAAACTTTGTTAATACCAACATTCTGGAGTAGTTAGTACATTCTTCTACCACCAGTACAAACATCCTTGACCTTGTATGCCTGACCATGTGGCGGTGATGTTCCTCACCCAATGTAATGTCTTCTCTCATCAGATTTGACCACAAGGCAATATCTCTTGAAATAAAAATCATATCTGGGGATCCAAACCAAAAAACCAGTACAAAAATCAGAGGAATACAACCCTCCAAACCAACAAATAACAAAAAAGCACAGGGTTGCTCAGATGTCACTGAACATGAAAAACACTGCTCCAAAAAATACAGTTTATTTTCAAATCCACTAATAAACAACAACACGTTCAATACGTTTCCGTCCTTCTAAAGATTTCTTCAGACAAGTAATAATACAGTAACACCAACTGAGACTTAAATACATAAATCATCCCTAGTCAGCCAATAAAAAAAAACTTCCAATGAATCATACATACTGCTTAAAACCTTAGCTTAAATTAATTAATAGTTAAGAAAACATATAAAATTGTATATATAAATATATGTGCAAAATATAAATATATAAACTAATTCATTAACAAGAAAATATTTTATAAAAATTAAAGCAACCCTGTGCTTTTTGGTTATCCAAACCAAATACCTTTACAAACTATTTTAAGATTAGCCTCTCTACTAAGTGACACTTTGGCTAAATTGTAGTCCCCCCCCCCGAACCCAGTAAAAAACATAGCATATGGTGTGCTATTTACAAAATCTCTGTACAGTCATATTGATGGCTGTATACAGCAAGCTGTCAAGCTGTGCCCACTCATATTAAGAATAAGGCAAATTCAAAAGACAAGCCACCCTAGTGGAATCACAGTATCAATCAGCTATTTTAAAGAAAGGTCATGCCTATTAAATTCGGTTGACTTTTTTGAAAGGGTCACCAGAGCATTGGATGAATTCAAGACTGTGCACACAGCGTACCTCAACCTGGCTAAGGCTTTTGATACAATACCCCATTCAGGCATTATAGACAAAATCACTAATTTAGGTATAAACCCTGTTATCACCCACTGGATAGTTAACTGGTTCACTGATAGGACCCATGAGGTCAAAATAGGTGAGGCCACCTCCACCAAAAGGCCAGTCACTTGTGGAGTTCCCCAGAGCTTGGTACTGGACCTGCTCCTTTTTGGTATCAATTTCTCTGAAATGGAAGCAAATGTTGAAGGTTTATGGCTGACTAGGTTTGCAAATGTTTGCAAGCTGGGGGTTATCAATGACTCTCCTGTAGACACTAGCATTCTTCAAGAAAGCCTATTTCTGACTAGCAAATGGTGCCAGATCATGGTCTTAAACTCAATGCTAAGAAATGCATAATTGTACCCTTTTGGAAGTCAACCATCCCGGCTAAATACTATTTACTGCACCCTAAGAGTCAACCCAATTGTCAGAGATTTGGGTCATTATGTAGACAGTAGCCTTAGCTTTGACCAACAAGTGATCACAGTTGTTAGGAAATCCTTTTATATTGCACAACTTATAAGTAAGGGGATAGCATCTAGGTCCAAAGATGTCATTATCCCACTGTACTCCTCCCTTATCAGACCGATCTTAGAGCAAAATGCTCCCTTTGGTATGTACCTCACCAGGCATATGCAGCAACTACAGTAACCGCAGAGGTTCCTTACAAAAAGAATACAAGTCATAACAAACCTGCTTTATGCGAGAACCTTAAAGCCCTTTCCCTGTACTGTGTTTCCTTTAGCTTGCTGAGAGTTGATCTATGCCTGGCTTACAAGGCATCTGCAAACTCCACACTTATGAATCTCCTTCATATTCGTAATTCAAACACTACCAGAAATATAAGGTCTAGAGACCTGAGTTTTGTCTGTGACTTAAACAGAACATGCTGGAGAGACAGCTATGTGTCCCAGAGACTGTCCCTCGTATGGAACAGACTTCCTGTCCATGTGAAGCTGAGTTTGTCTATTACTGAGTTACCCAGTTTAAGTACAACCTAGACCAGTGGATGGGGAATAGGAAATTAACACCGGGCCTGAAACGCATGTACCATGAAACACAATAGAGGATATTCTATTTTTAAGTCAGCTGTGGGCTACGTACTATTTTCTATTTAATTATTTTGTAGCACGTATTTTACAGTTATATTTTACAGTTCGATTTTTATTAATTGAACTAAGTGCATAATAAAATTTAAGAAGTGCACATCACAAACCCGGCACACTGCGAAATTTCTTCTTCTTTTTTTTTTTAATATGGGAAATACTAACTATTCCATGTGGGATTGCAATGAGAAAAAGGCCTTCTGTATTGCCTTTCCATTTCTTAGCTGAGTGACCTGCTACACAAGTCCAGATGTACAGGACATCATACCACCATGTACTATACATAACATGTGATGGTTTTGGAAGTCAATGAAAGTGGTGAATGCATTTTTAGAGTAGTGCAGTTTTCATACCTCTCAACCTGGAAACATCAAAAATCTGGACAAGGCCCATGAAAAATAGTTACAAATCTGTACGCTGATTAACATCTAATTTGCATACATAATTATGTAACCCCACCCACTCTAGTGGAATTGTGGGATACCAACTTTCAAACGCAAACTGAAGAACAGACGACCAAAATATGGCCCCAGAGCTCAGACCTTGTAGTAAATAGTAACCATTTTTTTTTTAAATGTGTAGCAATGAATGATCACTGGGAAGGGAGAAGAACCTTACATCTACAAAGAAAGTAGAAAGTGCCTGGTGCCCTTGAGGAATAACTTGCCTATGTTGCATTAAAAAAGTAATAAGCTAGTAATATTGCTGCAATAGGGAATGGATGGTAAACTGATAACAGGTTCATTATTTACTAGGCATCTCTGCCAAAGAGGACATTCTCAAAACTACAGCATCCACCCCCTTTAAAAGTACAACACAGTACAGTATCAGCAATCCATCTACATACTGAGGGAGTAGAACCCACAACCTTCTGCATCAAAAGCAAGTGTTCTACCTGTTGTGCTACTAACATAAACAGACTTGGTATAAGCAGCACTACACTGCTCTCCCCCTGAAGAACTATGCAGCACAAGAAATCTGGAAAAAGTCAACATTTATTGGGGGGGGGGGGACAAAGGCCCATAACAGGGGACACGTTTTAAACATTGCTTGTATAATCTTATAAAAGTTGCCAGAATAAAATGTTTTGCGTTACCATGCGTTTTCTGAAAATAGGAAGACAAACTTAAATGGCTATCATTTAGTGAATTCATTTCTCACTAATTTGCTAGAAAACCACAAATATTAAGAGGAACATACCAAAGAAACATTGAAAACAAGTGGTGGTGTGGGTTTGGTTATACAACAAAACAGCATCCAGATTTTCCATTTTTAAACTATATGACAGCCACTCAGTTTATTCTAAAGTCAGATTGGCAGCAAATCTACTTTTACCCAGCTTATGCTAATACCTTGGTATTGTCAAACCTCGGTGTCTGAGCAAGGCCCTCAATAATGAGATTAAAGTGCATTACATACACAGTGTACAAGGGCCTGTAATGTCATCAAAAAGCAGTGAAACTAAGAATACATTTTTAAAACAAACATCCATGGTGTAATAGGAATGATGTACTGCAAGGCAGTGTGGTTTGTGGTTGGATTTGCTCCCTTTAGCTAGAGTGTTTAGTCCATTAATATTTGTCCTCAGACCCAAATCACCCAAACCTTAACATCGTGGCGTGGAGAAAATCCCACTGTAATTTCTGTCCTTATTAAAGATCACGTCTACAATATACAATTTTAAAAATGTGTACATGGAAGAAATGCAATGCCACAGCTGTATAGGACACTCGAGGTTAATATATGTGCAATGTTAATTTGTACCATTTTGTATAGTGTTAGAAAATGTTAATTAAATATTGTATATCTTGTAGCAGAGATTACTACAAAATGGGCTACTGTATTAAACATGACTTGGTAAATTACTGCATAAACTGATATGACAAAATTGTGCATACAACAGTGAGGTTACTACATGCTGCCTATAGGAAAATACCACTTTTTATGTTGAAAGTACTTTCAGTGAAAATCGGTATATATTTT
>NC_056732.1:1749974166-1750090264 GCF_019279795.1 Protopterus annectens | reverse complement strand
TACACACCAACTACATGTACCCAAATGATCATGATATGTGCTATGCTACATAATATGATCCTGCGGAAACAGCTGCAGCAGGACCAGCATAGGGCTGGGCCAAACATACCCCCACCATTGCCAAGGCCACCACAGGCAGAGGGTGACTCGGAGGAGGAACAATCTGACCTTGCCCCAGTAGGCAGAAGGAGGCGTGCCCAGTATGCCCTGGCCTTGGCAAAGAGGCAACGCATAGCACATACACTGGCTCAGTAGGAACACTGGGACCGATACCCCCTCCGACCCACTCATATAGTAACATGGACGCCAAACATGACACAACCTGCTTCCAAACATGTACTGGGAGTGTAGTATGTGCATCCGACAGAGGCAGCCCTGCAGCACCACCTGAGGCATGAATGCCATGTGTTAAGTAATGTAACACCATGTACCATATGCACACCTGAGGACCCTGACTAACATCCACCCTCACCAATCATGAAGCACATAAACACAAACCCACCTTCATAGGTACCACAAGGGATAGGAACCTAGATGTAATGCTACTCAGTGCCAGAAGTATAAACAGCAAGATGCGTGCAGTGTAAACGCACACAGTATAGAGAATGTAGATATCAGTGCTGTAATAGAAAACTGGGTCAAAGCCCACATCAGCACCCTAACACTACCAGGTCACACCTCATACAGTGATGTACAGCTGCAAAACATGGAACAAGCTACAAAACGAGGGTGACTAGCAATAAATGTCATGGATAACCACACCCCCATGTTGGTACCACAACAAGAAGCAGCATGGATTAGCCATGGTCAAATACCAATGGCTAAAACTGCCTACCACTATATAGCTTGCTGCAGACCACTGTCCTAATAGCAGGAACTGCACCAGGCCTATGTTGGAATACACGAAGATATCAAGCCCCCCAAACCACATTATATTGCTTGACCGAAAATACTTACACATACACCATAGTTTCATAGTTTACTACTAGGCTATCTGCCCTAGTGCATTTATAAGCCTAGCCATAGTGATGTGGCTATTGCCACCCCTTATAGTGGTAATAAGTGTACAGAATAGATTCCGAATATTGTGCCTCTGACTTAGTAGTGACACATTATGACCCCTTTACTTAATCAAATTAATTGACTGTGCCTCTGTCTAGTAGTGACACAGGGAGGACCCCTGGGGTAAACCTACGATCTCACATCCACCTGTCCAGATTTCTCTTGAAGAGAGTCAGTGAGGGACTCTGTCTAACATGAACTGGGATTCTGTGCTAGAGTGTGAGAAGCCTCTGAGTTATGAATCTGTCCCTCCAGCATGTCCTATACATGTATGTGCTGAGGTTCAAATCTTTACCTCTCATGGTTCTGGTGGATTTGGATTGCTTGCAGTGGAGCATGTCCATCAAATCCTGATTGAACATGGTCTTGTATGTCAGGCATAGGTCACCTGTAAGTAGGCGGTATGCTACTGAATAGAGCTGGATTTTCTTTAGTCTGGAAGCATATGACATGTGTTATAGACCCTTGATCCTCTTGGTAGGGTACTTTAGGGGTCTCTCCAGCTGTTGCAAGTGCTGGGTGAGGTACATACCAAATGGGGCTTTGTATTCAATCATGGGCCTGATAAGGGAGAAGTATAGGGGTACAATGGCCTCCTTTGATCTGGATGGAAAACCCTTCATGATAAGGTGGGCAAGATAAAAAGTCTTTCTAACCACTTTGGCAACATGGGTGTCAAACGAGAGGTCACTATCTACATGGGTCCCCATGTGTCTGATGTTTTTTTCTATGCTCAGTGGGTTGCTGTCTATGTGTTAATTTGTGGGTACTTTGTTCCTCCCAAAGGGGATGACTACACATCAGTTGCATTCAGTTTCAGGCCATGATTCCGGCACCAGCTATCTGTTCTTGTGAGGGCATTCTGTAGGATGTGTGTGCCGGCTGATGTATTCACTATGGTGCCTAGGTTGCAGTCATCTGCAAACTTTGTCAGCCACAACCCTCCTATGTTTGCTTTCACATCTGAAAAGTAAATGCCAAATAAGAGGGGTCCCAGGACAGATCCTTGTGGGACACCACTTGTGACTGGCTTTGAATCTGACAAGGCACCTGCAATGTCAACTTTATGGGTTCTGCTTTTTAGCCATTTTGCAACCTATCCAGTGACATATGGATTTATATTTCAGCTGTTGAGCTTGTCTATGATGCCTGAGTGGGGTATTATGTCAAAGGCCTTAGCCAAGTGCAGGTAGGCTGTGTGGACCGCTTACCCCTCATCAATGGCCCTACTGACAGTTTCAAAATAGTCAACTAGGTTCAAAAGGCAGGATCTGCCCTTTACAAAGCTGTACTGGGTGGGATCAAGAGTCTGTAGGTCACCAATGTCTCTGTTTAAGAGCTCCATAATGACTCTTTCCATAGCTTTGCAGACACGGCTGGTTAAGCTTGTGTGGTGGTAGTTCCCAGGGTCTGTGGAGGCATCTCCTTTGTGGAGTAGGACCACTGTTGCTGTACGCCAGTGTTCAGGTACATATCCTGTAGCAAGGCTAAGGTTAAATAGCATTTTTATATACGGGTTTAGCTCCTCTTGGAGTTCACGTAGCACGCAACTGGGGAAACCATCAGGTTCCATTGATGCTGTGTTTTTGTCTTTGCTGAGTGCGGCTCTCACATGGACATCTGAGATGACAGTAAGGTTACATTCAGCTGTGATAACTATCTTCTTTTGGGGGTGAGGGAGGGAGAAAGTTGCACTGAACCTGTCTGCCAGAATGTTGCCAATATCTGTCGGGTCACTGAAATTCATGTTGTTGTGTACCAACTCTGAGCATATCTGAGGGTTCCCACCCAGGTTTCTGACATAACTGAAGAAGGCATTGTGGTTATCTTTATTGTCTTTGGTGATTTTTGTCTCAAAGTTGACCTTGGATGTCTTTATGAGAGAATGTAGCTTTCTACTAGTGCTGATCACAGCTGCCTTCCCTTTAGGAGATTTAGCTCTGTCTTGCATTAGTATCCTTCTTTTGTTATACAGTTCATTTATGGCTGGGGTCCACCAGACAGGCCACTTTCCCTTGGTGGAGAGGGTCTTGGTTTTATTTGTGATTGCATGGTCCATGCTTTCTTGGAGATGTCCGTAGAAAGCGTTTGTGAAGGAGTCACCATTGTGTGTTGTGGTTTCCACTGGCCCAGTGGGCTTAAAGGATACCATCTCAGTCTGAAGAAGTGTGAAGTCAGCTTTTGAGAAGTTTGTCACTATACTCTTTGTATTATACTAGCACCGACACATTTGTAGAAAATTTCCCAGAATCCATCAAACAAAATGGACATGCAAAATGTAACACCTCAACAAGAGGGGTAAGCATACTGGATGTGATAATCAGAAATATGTGTACTGGATGTCAAGATGAAAAGTGTATCCCTCACTGGTAAGACCAGACCATAGAGTAATCACACTGTAGTTACACATCCCGACCCCAGTCCCTGCCCAGTATACCACAGTGAAACACATGTATAAAGCATAGCTTGCACCCCTACAAACCAATGTGGAATCCATGAAAGGCCCTGTGCAAGTCCAGAATATGGGACACACTGCAGAACATGTTATGCAGGCATTCCATGAACACAGCCAAGAGTGCTTGGAGTCTGCAATCACAAATAACAACAAGACACAATGCCATACACCCAGACATCTGGCATGCTAGACTCCAGCAATTACTAAACCATGGAAGAGAATGAGGAAGCTTCCATATGATAGCTCAAACATAAAAAGTGAAGTAATCTGTGATCACTAGTATGGCAATAAAATGTGTCCACACATACAATCCACTAAGGCCAGGCAAAACAAATAGAATCTGTGAATCTAGAGGCAATGTGACACCTCTCCCAAGTACACACACAACAACTCACCCCAATAAATAGAAATATAAGTGATAGACGCAACCAGGTAGCCAAACTGGAGCCTGAGCACCCCCAAATCAGTACTGTCAAAACTAGTCAGGAGGACAAGGTAACCACATACACCACAAACCCAGTCCCACATATACCTACAACGACTGTAAACCAAACACATAAACACAAAAACATTCCCAGAGGCCCTAATTACAAACACACAACACCAACACAAGCCTCCAAAGCAGACACCCAATAAAACAACCTCCAGACATAGCACATGTAACACATAGTACACAAAGCTGGTGTGCCAAACAGTCACAGGACAGAAGGAGAAACAACATGCCTGATACAGTTGTAATGGGGTGACTCCATAGTGAGACATGCTGCTGTTCCAGGGATGGCTTGCATCTGTTACCCATGGGCGTCTGGATATTGCCTAAGGCTTTTGCAACCTACAGAGATCCTTTTGTAGGCAAGGCCGAAATGACTAACCCACCACCATAGAAAACAAAACTGGAAAGAAACAGAAGGGTAATGCTGATCAATGCCAGACGTGTAAACCTCAATATGCATGCTCCTGAGGCCCTCCCCAGTATGGAGAACATCGATGTCTGTCAATAGGTTCATAGGTTTATACTAGGCTATCTGCCCTAAGGCATTTATAAGCCTAGCCCAAAGTTTTGTGGCTTATATGAAAAAATACTGTGCCCATTAGTTTGTTGTGCCTCTGTCCAGCAGTGACACAGAGATGATTCCCGGGGTAAACCTACGATCTCCCATCCACAGGTCAAGATTTCTCTTGAACAGAGCCAGCAAGGTGCTCTGCCTCACATGGATCAGGATTTTATTCCACAGCATAGGGAGTCTCTGAGTGATAAATCTATCCCTCCAGCACGTCCTATTTATATCCGTGCTAAGGTTTAAGTCGCTTGCTCTAGTGGTTCTGGTGGATGTGGATTTTTTTAGGTGGAGCATGTCCATTAATTCCGGGTTGGACATGGCCTTGTATGTCAGGGACATGTCACCTCTGAGCAGACGGTATGCGACTGAATAGAGCTGGAGTTTCTTCAATCTGGCAGCATATGACAGATTTTGGAGTCCCTTTATCCTTTTGGTGAGGAACTATTGTGGTCTCTCCAATTGCTGCAGATGTCAGGTGAGATACATCCCGAATGGGGCATTGTACTCGATCATTGGTCTGATAAGTGAAGAGTACAGGGGAACAATGACCTCACTATCTCTGGATGTGAATCCCTTCATGATCAGGTGGGCAATGTAGAAGGTCTTTCTAACCACTTTAGCAATGTGAGTGTCAAAAGAAAGGCCACTGTCAACCTGGGTCCCCAGGTCCCTGATAACCTCTTCTGTGCTTAGTGGATTGCCACCTATATGGTAGCTTGGAGTTACCTTGTTTTTCCCGAAGGGTATGACTATACATTTTTTGGTGTTTAACTTCAGGCCATGGCTCTGGCACTAGCTATCTGTTTCCGTGAGTCCCCTCTGAAGGATATCCGTGTCCGATGCACTTTCCACTATGGCGCCCAGTTTGCAGTCGTCTGCAAACTTTGTCAGCCAAAGTCCTCCCATGTTGGCCTGTACTTCTGAGAAGTAGATGCCGAACAATAGGGGCCAAGGACCGAGCCCTGTGGGACACCACATGTGACCGGCTTGGAGTCTGACATAGCGCCAGCAACTTTAACCCTGTGGGTTCTGTCCTTAAGCCAGTTTGCAACCCATCTTGTGACATATGGGTTTACATTTAAGCTGGTAATTTTTTCTACAATACCCGAGTGGGGTATTGTGTCGAAAGCCTTTGCAAGGTCTAGGTAGGCTGTATGGACTGCCTTTCCCTCATCAATGGCCTTGGTGACTGTTTCGAAGAAGTCGACCAAGTTCAAAAGACATGATCTGCCCTTGACGAAGCCAAACTGGGTCGGGTCCAATATCTGCAAGTCCCCTATATCTTTGTTTATGAGCTCCATTATGATCCTCTCCATAGCTTTGCAGACTAGACTTGTTAAGCTTATGGGGCGGTAATTACCAGGGTCCGTAGAGGCACCGTCTTTGTGGAGTGGGACCACAGTTGCCGTACGCCACTCCTTGGGCACGTATCCTGTGGTAAGGCTGAGATTAAACAGCTGCCTTATGTGCGGGTTTAGTTCCTCATTGAGCTCTTGCAGCACACAGCCAGGGACACCATCTGGTCCCATTGAAGCTGTGTTTTTAGCTTTAGAGAGAGCAGCTTTCACCTGCGCATTTGAGATGTCTGGGAGGCTACACTCCACTGGGATAGTTATCTCTCCTTTAGGGGGGGAGAGGGGGGTGAAGTTTGCACTGAACCTGTCTGCCAGTATGTTGGCAATGTCTGTGGGTTCAGTGATTTTTGTATCATTTCGGACTAATTCTGAGCATATCTGGGAGTTTCCACCCAGGTTCCTAACATAGCTGAAAAAGGCCTTATGATTGTCTTTTGAATCCATGGCAATTTCCCTCTCAAAATTGGCCTTAGTTGATTTTATGAGTGCTCGTATTTTTTTACTAATAATGAGCAGGGGTGACTTCCCTTTTATGGATATTGTTCTATCATGTAATAGCTTTCTCCTCTTATTGTAAAGTTTGTTAATGGCTGGGGTCCACCAGACTGGATGTTTGCCCTTGGTGGAAAGAGTCTTGGTTTTATTTGGGATTGCCTGATCCATGCAGTCCTGGAGGTGTTCATAGAAGGCATTTGTAAGGGCTTCCGCAGCTTGGGTTGTGGTTTCCACTGGCTCAGGGGCCTTGAAGGATACCACACCAGTCTTGAGTAGTGTGAAGTTTGCTTTAGAGAAGTTCTTCACTGTGGTCTTTTTAGTTTTGGGTGGGGGCGGGATGTGGATTTCCAGTGAGATTAGTTTATGATCAGATCTCACCAATGAGGGATATATTTCCGGTGTGGAGCATTTTGTCCCCATGTTTGTGATAATGAGATCTAGTATATTTTCTCCTCTCGTGGGAACAGTGACTAGTTGTTCCATGGCATTTGAATTTATGAACTCCAGGAACTGTTGGGCTAGAAAGTTAGGGCTTGAGTAATGTTCCCAGTCTATATTCGGGTAGTTGAAGTCACCCAATATGATGGTGTTTGGAGATACATTTATACTCTCCAGTGTCTTCAGGAAGGCTGTGTGGGGTTCCTGAGTTTGAGAGGGTGGCCTGTAGCATGCTACAAATTGTAGAGCAGTTTTGCCTATGGTTAGTTGCACCTGGATGGTTTCCAAAGCTTCGTGCATTGCCACCAACCTGGAGGTGTGGGTATCCTTTATGAATATGGATACACCCCCTCCTTTTGTGGTGTGGTCCGGGTTTGGGGGCCGGAACTCATGATATGAGGTAAAACCTGATAGTGCTGGGGTGCTCTCAGGAGCCTTGAACCAGGTTTCAGGTACAGCACAGACATCGATGTTCTCCATACTGAGAAGGGCCTCGAGTGCGTGCATGTTGAGATTCAGACTTCTGGCATTGAGCAGCATTACCCTCAGTTTCTTCCCATTTGTGTTTTCTAGGGTGGTAGGTTTAGAATTTGAGCCTTGCCTAAAAAAGGCACTATGGGGGTGGCAAGAGCCTTAGCCAATATCCGGAATCCCAGGGGTGACAGGTGCAAGCCGTCCCTTGCGAAGCAGTGTGGCTTGTCAAGCATGTCATCCTAGGCAGACATACACTGGATCCCCTTTGAATGACACCAGAAATTAAGCCAATTGTTAAAGCTGATCATCTTGTCTCTATATTGTGGCATCATTCTTGGTGAAGGAAGGATACTGCTCAGGGTCAGGGCATACCTGCCTGGGCTACATAATCAGAGAGCTCCTCTATGTCTCTTTTCATGTAGTCCAGGGAGGTACGTCTCAGGTCGTTCACACCAGCATCAACAATGACTGTGTCATATTTGTACTTGCCGTGGAGTGACCAGAGTGCTTGTGTTATGTGGTGGATTCTAGCGCCCGATAGGCAGCTTACTGTGACCTTCTCCTTGTTCAGCCTGGTGAGTGGGACGTCAGTGTGTCTGACTATGGAGTCACCTATGAAAAGTATGTTTGGTGTTGTATTTGACCTTAAGGGCTGTGACTGCTTTGCACACTGATTTTGTGGTTTATGTGTTGCTTGTGGGGTGTCTTGAGGTAGCAGTTGCTTGGGTGTCTGCTTTGGAGGCCTCTGCTGTTTAGGTGAATTTTTACTGAGAGCCTCCGAGTATGTCTTTGTGTGTTTATGTGTTTGATTCAGTGGTGTGGTAGCATTATGTGAGGCTGGTTTTGTGTTGTGTGTATTTGTCTTATCCTACTGAGTTGAGAGAGCTCAGCCTCCAGTTTGGCTAAATAGCTGCATCTCTCGCATGTATTTGTGTTATGTGGGAGGAGGAGAGGGTTGTCTGTGTACATGAGGTAATTGTAACATTGCCTCAATATTCCCAGATTCACCAACTGGGCAGGAGAGGACGCCAGCATCTGGCCCTTTGACATGCTAGAAAAATTAAGAAGTTAGGTATGAGACTGAATAAGAGAGGACTATAGAAACCTGCTGCAAGCCTCGTGACAGCACACCAGCACTACCAGGTAATACCACATGTCATGTGTTATGGCCACAAAACCTGGAACAAAACATAAAAGGAGGGTGAGTATCCATATTCAGCACAGACACCTATACGTCCAGTTAACTGACAATGCTTACGTCATTGCAGTCCACCCATGTGCAACTAACCGTAGGCAAGACTGCTGTACAGTCTGTAGCATGCTACAGACCACACTCTCACACACAGGAACACCACCCCGCTGTCCTGAAGACAGTGGACAGTATGAATGTACCACCAAATACAAAACAAGGTACACACAAATTACCACATAGGTGGTAAACCATTATGTATGGAAGGAGTAATCAGGGACCTAGTGACACAAGTGGACAGTAACCTGTTATGTGACAGTCACATTGCCAATTTGGCTAGGAAGACTGTCTATATTGGACACTGTGTCATGAAAGGATTCACATCTACGTCAACAAAGGTCATTGTGCCCCTATACTGTTCCCTTATCAGACCCATAATGTAGTACAATGCCTCATTTGGGATGTACATTACCTGGCACCTGCAGCAGTTAGAAAGATCTCAAAGGTACCTCACCAAGAGTTAGAAAGGGTCTCAAATATATGTCATATGCTGCCTGGCTGTAGACACCACAGCTGAATGCAGTCACATACTGCCTACACAGAGGCATTGTATGTCTGTTGTACAAGTCCATGTCCAACACAGAAGTAATGGACATGCTCCACCCCAGAAAACTCAAAGCCATCGGAGCTGTGTGAGTCAGAGATGTCAACCTCAACACATAATCAAATAGGATGTGCTGGAGGGACAGATACCTAACCCTGAGGCTCTCCACACCCTGGAAAAGAATACCACTACATGTTAGGCAGAGCCCCTCACTGACACTCTTCAACAGGAAGTTTGCAAAATGGATGGATAATTGTAGATGTACACTGGGGGTCTTTACTGTGTCATGTCCAGACAGAGGCACAGCTAAGTAAATCATAAATGGCCATAATATTCACATAGCAAGGGGTGGCAAAAGCCACACACACTGTGGCTAGGCTTACATATGCCCTAGGGTGGATAGCCTAGTATGAACCTATGAACTTATTATGATACAAATTGTACAGGACACTAAGGATAATCCCAAGGCTGCTGCAACCGATGGTAGGAAGCGTGTTGTGAATTCCCAGATATGCTCTGGATCACACAAATATAACAAACAACATACCAAACACACATACATATTGCCAACATACATCCTGACAGGTGCAGTGCAACCCCCCCCCCCCCATAATGCAAAATATCTTTCCCAGCAGACTGCTGCCTCCCTGACATTATGTCAGCCTTACCACAGAATATGTACCCAAAGAGCAGTGTACAACAACAGTGGTCATTCTCAAGAAAGGTGTCGCCTGAATGGATACTAAAAACAACCACCTCAGAATCCTGAGAAGCTTGGTCTGCACAGCTATGGAAAGGATCAGCATGTACCGCAGACATAAAGATATTGGGGATCTATTGACACCCGACCCTACCCAGTGTGGGTTTATTAAGTGCAGACCCTGCCCCTAAACATGTGTGACTCAGTTGAAACAGTAATTGAGGTCACTGATGAGGGCAATGTGGTCCACACAGCATAGCTGGACCTTGCAAAGCCTTCCATACAATACCCTACGTGTTCAATATAGATATGCTCACCAGCTTATATATACACCCCTATGTCACTAGAGGGGTTGCAAACCAGACCAACGACAGAACTGACATGGTCAGACATGCTGCAGCCATGTCAGACTACAAACCACATATAACAGGTATCCCACAAAGCTTGGTCCTGGGACCTTCCTCGTCTGGTATATATGCCCCATAGGTACAGGCCAACATGTAAGGACTGTGCCTGAACATGTTTGCAGAGGACTACAAACTGCCCAACATATCTGACACTCCAGCTGACACAAGCATCCCACAAAAGGGCCACATAGAAACAGACAACTGGTGCCATAGCCATGTCAGCAAGTTAAATGGAGAAAACTGTATAGTCAACCTTTGTGGATATACAGTAAGTGACCACCAATTACCACATAGGTGTTAACCCATTACATACTTAACATGTAATGACAGACCTGGGTACACAAGGTGATAGATATCCTGCATTGGACAAACATGTGGCTGTAGTGTTAACAGAAACAATCCATATACCAACCTAATCATGAAGGTTATGACATCTACATAAGGGGAGGTCATTGTGGTTCTGCAGTTATCCTTCATCAGCGTTACAATTGACTACAACAGCCCCTGTGGGGTGTACCCCAGCAGACACCTCCATCAACTGTAAAGTCCACAACAGTACCTCACCAGGAGTATCAAAGAGCTTGAACAGATGTAATGTGTTGCCTGATTAAACAGAGTGCAACTCCACACACTGCCATGCTGGCCACCCAGACGCAAGCTGTGCCTGATGTAGAAAGCCATGTCCAAGCTGGAATCAATGAACATGCTGCACCTTGTACAATCTGAATGGCAGTGAGCTATGCACATGAGGGACCTGAACCCCAGCACTGACATACATAGGACAAGCTGTACTGCATTATCCATAACACAGAAGCCACCCCCACGCATGAGTAAACTACCAGTACAAGTTATGCATAGAGTCACTCGTTGATTCTCCTCAACAGGAATCTTAATGAGTGGATGGGAGATGGTAGGTTTACCCTGGGTATCACTGTTATGTCATGGGTAGACAGAGGCACATTATACTAAACATGACATATGTCATGGCAAACTGCACTTACAATGTGTTGAAGGACAAACACACTCTCTGACTAGCATTAGAAATGGCCTAGGGCACATCGGTACTGTTTGCCAATGTACACCTATGTTGTGGAATACACTACTGATGTTGGACGAGGCTGTTGTAAGTAGTTAATATCTGAACATAATGCAACATGGTCAGATGTGCACAACTGGACCCTAACCAGGCTGTTGTGCTCACTATGGAAATGTAAAGCAGTGATAGGACTAAAGCCCAGGAAACTGTCCACGACAGTGAAAGTACTGAACCACTACACTATACAGTACTACAGTGTTAGGTCAGTATGAATGGATGTTGACAATTGTATGCACAGTATCCCATGCAAACCCTGCAGGCACAGTATAATCCCTGTTGTGTTCACACAAAAAGCATTTGTACAGTAACTACACAACATGACACAGAACACACAACCATAAACAGGAGATATTTGTTGAAGTTCACACTCATCCTCAAGTGTGATGGGCTGCAGAGTTCAACATATGGAAAGCTCACACTGGGCATGCTCACACACTTTGATAAATGAGACATCTTTCACACAACATGCCATGAGAAGGCTGAACTGGGCATGCTCACACACTTAGTCCAAATATCAGTTTAGCATTTTGCCACATATATCTGGTATATGTACGTGTTATTCCAGTAACCAACAACATTATAGCAATCTGACCAGTGCTCACACTTAAATGACTACAGAGACATACATGATATAGTGGATTTCCCCCATATGCAAACATCTTCCACAGATACACAAGTTGTTCATACAAACAGGAAATGTTATGGCAATAAAGACCTGCAAACACTGCTATCAGCACCAAATAATGTGCATCTGACAGTTAAACATATGGGTGTAGAGGTCAACACTAGGCTGTTTGCCCTAGGGAATGACAGCTTATCCAGAGTGTGTGTGTGTGTGTGTGTGTGTGGGCGATTGTGGTTGGTCTGTGTGCAAGTCTGTGTGAGAGAAATGTTCCTTTTAGCAACTGGGAAAACACACCACAGGATGCTCATTCCCCTTTCTAAACACTGATGATGTCAGCACCCTATAAGTATATCAGGAGAAAGAAAATCTCCCAGTAATCCGAATAGCGCCCTCTGCTAATGTGTCCATCTCTAGTGTCATAACATAGTTAGGTAGGGGTTTGAATCCAGCAAGTGGCAAGTGTGTGTGAAAGGAACATCCCTTTTGGCAACTGTGAAAACACACCACAGGATGCCCATTCCCCTTTCTAAATACCGATGATGTCAGCACCCTATAAGTATAGCAGGAGAAAAGAAATCTCCCAGTAATGTGAATAGCGCGCTCTGCTAATGCATCTGTCTCTAGTGTCATAACATAGTTAGGTAGGGGTTTGAATCTAGCAAGTGGCAAGTGTGTGTGAAGGGGGGTTAGTGTGTGTGTAAGAGTGTATGAAAGGAACATCCCTTTTGGCAACTGTGAAAACACACCACAGGATGCCCATTCCCCTTTCTAAATACCGATGATGTCAGCACCCTATAAGTATATCAGGAGAAAAGAAATCTCCCAGTAATGCGAATAGCACGCTCTGCTAATGCGTCTGTCTCTAATGTCATAACATAATTAGGTAGGGGTTTGAATCCAGCAAGTGGCAAGTGTGTGCGAAGGGGGGGGTTAGTGTGTAAGTGTGTATGAAAGGAACATCCCTTTTGGCAACTGTGAAAACACACCACAGGATGCCCATTCCCCTTTCTAAACACCAATGATGTCAGCACCCTATAAGTATATCAGGAGAAAAGAAATCACCCAGTAATGCAAATAGCGCGCTCTGCTAATGCGTCCGTCTCTAGTGTCATAACATAGTTAGGTAGGGGTTTGAATCCAGCAAGTGAGTGTGAAGGGGGGTTAGTGTGTGTGTAAGTTTGTATGAAAGGAACATCCCTTTTGGCAACTGGGAAAACACACTACAGGATGCACATACCCCTTTCTAAACAATAGCACAATTATTTATGGCTTTTGATTCCAGACATGTCACGTGTGTTTTGCTCACACAGAATGCCCATGTGTGTGGATTGTATCTCACAATAATGCATGACATCGATTAAACCAGTTATGGCAATGCACACATGATGTATGTGTGTGCCAAATACACATATGTACCTGTGACCTTCAATAGTTACCATGTGTGATGCCTGCCACATGTGAATACATGGTATTTGCACTGGGTAACATTATGACTGTGGTCTTCTGTGCAGGTGCTGCATGTGGGATGTGTATATACAGTGTGAGATGTAGATGCTATCAACCTAGTAGTGAGGGATACACACCTGGTCTGGGGCATATAGTCTACATGTTGTTGATGAACAGGTGCTGCATGTTTTCACCTGTTGTGGGAGTGGTAAGAAGTTGTTCCATAGCAATGCAGTGACTGCATGCTAAGAACCTTTCAGCTAGGGTGTTGTAGCTACAGTAATTCATTAGCATTCAGTAATATGTCAGCATTCCTGGTGAGGGTATGATGGCAACCAAGGTCAGGGTTCTACCAGCCTGTGCCACTTGCTCAGTGAGCCCTTCCATGTTCCCTATCATGTATTCCAGTGAGGGACATCACACGTCAGATGTAGTGGCATGGACAATGACTGAGTCATATGTGTCCATGCATCTGACTGACCTGTATGCTTGTGTTATGTGGTGGACCATAGTGCCCCATGAGCATATCACTGTGACCTTCACCTTGTCCAGCCTAGTGAGCATGACCTCACTGTACCGGACAATAAAAGTACCTAACACAACTGCAGCAGGAGTGTTGTATAGCTGTACAGACTGTGCTTGTTTGGCACACAGGATTTGTGTGCTATGTGTTATGCGAGCTGTGTTCAGGCCTAATGTATGCCTGTGTGCCAGCTGCAGAGGTGTCTGCCACTCAGGCAGGATGCCATTCTTAGGCTCTACGAATGGTCTGGTGTGTTCCCGTGCTTGTATTGCTGTCAGTGTAGGTCTACATCAGACTGGTATTGCAGTCACTGCAGTATTTCATGCCACCTGACAGGTTATGCCAGTACTGGGTTCAGAGTGCTTAGTCCACAGTTTGGCTATGTGTTTCCATCTCATACATGTATTGTACATCCATGGGTAGGGGATAGGGTTGACTGTGTACATGTGGCAGCTGTGACATTACTACATGACTCACATTTTCCACAACTGTACCATAGAGGTGACTGACAACTGACCTTTGCACATGCTACCATAGTATTCAGATTGCATTGGTGATTAACAGCACATAGGGCCAATGGTGAACAAGATACATAGGTTCATAGGTTCATACTAGGCTATCTGCCCTAGGGCATTTATAAACCTAGCCAGAATGTGTGTGACTTTTACCATGCATTGTAAATCTATCTTGCTATGCCCTTTTCCAAGGTTAGTATACTGTGCCTCTAACAGTGACACATAAGTGATACCCAGGGTAAACCTACAATGTCCCATCCATTCATTAATATTCCTCTTGCAGACAGTCACTGAGTGACTCTGCCTAACCTGTATTGGGATAATATTCCAGAGTGAAGGGAGCCTCTGAGTTATGAATGTGTCCATCCAGCATGTCCTATGTATATCACTCCTGAGGTTCAAGTCTTTCCAGCGTGTAGCTTGATGGGATTTGGATATTCTGAGGTGCAGCATGACCATTAAGTCAGGGTTTGACATGGCTTTATATGTCGGGCACAGATTGCCTATGAAGAGGCAGTATGCCACTGAGTAGAGCTGCTGTTTCTTTCACCAGTCAGTATGTGGCATCTGTTTGAGCCCTTTGATCCTCTTGTTGAGGTGCTTTTGTGGTCTTTCTAGTTGCTGCAGGTGTCTGGTAAGGTGCATGCCGACAGGGGCATTGTAGTCAATTATGGGCATGATGAGGGATGAATAAAGAGGCACAATGTCCTCCCCTGATCTACCTGTAAATCCCTTCATGATGAGGTGACCTATATAAAATGTTTTTCTAACCACTTTGGCCATGCGGTTGTCATATGAGAGAATGCTATCAACTTGTGCACCCCAAGGTCCATAATTCCTTCTTCTGTACTTAATGGATTAACACATATGTGGTACTTTGTGGTCACTTTGTTTTTGCCAAAGGGGATGACTATACACTTTTTGGCATTCAGCTTGAGGCCATGGCTGTGGCACAAGTCGTCTGTTTCTAAGAGGCCCTTTTGGAGGATGCGTGTGTTGGCTGGAGAATTGATTATGGTGTCCAGTTTGCAGTCATCTGTGACTTGCTCAGCCACAGTCCTTCCATGTTGGCCTGTACCTCTGATAAATATATACAGAACAAGACAGATCCCAGGGCTGAGCCTTGTGGGACACCACTTGTAACTGGTTTTGAGGCTGACATGGCTCCAGCAATTCTAACCATGTGTGTTCTGCCCTTGAGTCACTGTGCAATATATGTAGTGACATAGGGGTTAATATGTACACTGGTGAGCTTCCCTAGAATGCACAAGTGGGGTATTGTATCAAAGGCTTATGCAAGGTCCAGGTAGGCTGCGTAGACCACCTTCCCCTTGACAGTGGCCTTGGTGACTGTTTCAAAGAAATCAAACAGGTTTGAGAGGCAGGATCTGCCATTAACAAAGCCAAACTGTGTATGATGCAGTGTCTGTAGGTCCCCAATATCTATATTTATGAGGTTCATGATGATCCTTGCCATAGCTTTGCAGACCGAGCTATTCAGACTTATGGGGCGATAGTGTCCAGGATCTGTTAAGGCACCACCTAAATGTAGAGGGACCACTGTTGCTGTACGCCACTCTTTGGCCACATATCGTGTAGTAAGGCTGGGATTGAACAGTTGTGTTATGTCTGAGTGTAGCTCTTCTTGGAGTTCGTGTAGGACACAGCCTGGGACACTGTCTGGTCCCATTGATGCAGTGTTTATTGCTTTGGAGAGGGCAGCTCTTACCTGCGCATCTGAGATGTCAGGGGGCAGCACTCTGCTGGGAGAAATATTTGCCCTTTTGGTGTGGAGGGGGGGAGAAGTTAGCAGTGAACCTGTCCACTAGGATGTTGGCAATGTCTGTGTGTTTGGTATTTCTTTTGACATCTTGGACTACCTCTGAGCATATCTGGGAATTACCACCCAGGTTCCTAACATAACTAAAGAAAGCCTTGTGATTATCCTCAGTGTCTTGTGGAATCTTCTCCCAAAGATGGCCTTAGACAATCTTATGAGTGCCTGTAGTTTTCTTCTAATACTCATCAGTGATGCCTTCACATTTTGGGAGTTTGTTGTGTCATTTAGTAGCTTCATCCTTCAATTGTATAGTTTGTTTATGGCTGGTGTCCACCACACAGGACGTCTGCTATTGGAGGACTGGGTCCTGCTTTTATTCGGGATTGCATGATCCATGCATTCCTGAAGGTGTCCATAGAATGCCTTTATACAGGTATCTGCAGTCTGGTCCATATTTTCAACAGGCCTGGGGGCTTTGAAGGTTTTCACATCATTTATGAGGAGTGTGAACATGCTTGACATGAGTTGTTGACTGTATTCTTCTGTGCAGGGGGTGGCCTTGGGATGTGAATATCCAGTGAGATTAGTTTATGGTCTGATCTTACCAGTGAGGGATACACTTCTGGTCTGGAGCATAGAGTCCCCATGTTGGTGATGATCAGGTTCAGTATGTTTTCCCCTCTTGTGTGAGTGGTAACAAGTTGTTCCATAGCATTTTGGTATATGAATTCTAGTAATCTTTGGGCTAGGGTGTTGGAGCTACAGTCATGCTCCCAGTCTATGTTTGGGTAGTTTAACTCACCCAATATAATGGTGTATGGACAGACCTACATATTTCCAACTGTTTTCAGGAAGGCCAAGTGCGGTTCTTGTGTTTGTGAGGGTGGTCTGTAGCAGGCTATAACCTGGAAGGCAGTTTTACCCATTGTTACTTGCATATGGATAGTCTCTGATGTTTGGTGCTTTGCCACCAACCTGGAGGTGTGGGTATCTTGGATGAATATCAATACACCCCTCCTTTTGTGGTTTTGTGCAAGTTTTGGGCCTGAAAAGCATGGTATGAGGTATAACTTGGTAGTGCTGGGGTGCTGTTGGTAGCCCTGAATCCGGTATCTGTTACTGCACAGATAGCGATGTTCTCCATGCTGAGGAATGTTTCGAGTGTGTGCATCATCAGGTTTAGAGTCCTGCAGTGGCATATATGACTGCTCACGTGGACAGATGCCAGGTAAGTCATATGCAAAGTGTCACAGGCAATGTACATGTGCACAGGAGAAACAGTGACATTCTGTCAAGTGAGACATGAACATACATATAGTAAGCTATGCAGATGTCACTAGGAGTCCACAGAAGCTGTGTAACTCTGCATGGCAGGTCGGATCAGTATTCCAGGGTAACTGCAAGGAAACATGCATGCAAACATAGCTACTGTAAGCAGGGCTGCATGTAGTCCATTGTACAACAAACAAGCTGTACCACTTTCAGTAGGTAACACTGCAAATGCTCACCAGCTGACATATGAATACCTATGTCACCAAAGGTGATACTTACCAGACCATGGACAGAAATGACATGGCCAGACATGCTGCATCCCACATGAACACATATCTCAAGCAACACAGACCTCACAAAGTCAGTGTTCTTAACAGGCACAGCCCATAAGGCCGAACACAATGTGTGACACACCTATAACAGGTGATGCCATAGTCAGACACACTGATGTCCCACTCTCCAGACAGAGCAAGGTGAGGGTCACATTTAGCTACCTGTCGGGTGATAGAATGTGCCACATAACACAAGCACTCAGGTCACTCCACAGCAAGTACAAGTATGAGGCAGTCATTGTCCATGCTGGTGTGAACAACCTGAGACGTACCTCCCTGGACCACATGGAAAGAGACACAGAGGAGCTCTTACATCACCCTCTCAAACTCAGGAATCCCACACAGCCTTCATGACGACACAGGAGAGTATAGATTTCTCTGCAAACACCATCATACTGGGTGACTTCAACTCCCTAACATAGACTGTGAACATTACTCAAGCCACAATACCCAAGCTCTAGGGTTCCCATAGTTCAGAAACTCTTTAGCTATGGAACAAGTAGTCAACATTCCCACAAGAGGGGAAAATATACTAGACCTGATCATCACAAACATGAGTACAAAATGCTCACCACTTGAAGTATATCCCTCATTGTTGCAATCGAACCATACACTAATCACACTGGAGTACTGGATCCCCCACATATGCAAACCTCAAACACATCTATGTGTGTGTGGGAAATGCCCCTATTAGCAACTGTGACAGTACACTACAGGATGCAGATTCCCCTTTTGAAACACTGATGATGTCAGCACTCTATAACTATATTACCTGAATTAAAACTCCCCAGTAATTCATATAGCGCACTCTGCTAATGCGTCTGTCTCTAGTGTCATAACATAGTTAGGTAGGGGTTTGAATCCTGCAAAGGGAATGCATGTGAGTTAGTGTGAGTGGGGTTTGTGTGTGTGCATAATGCTGTGAGGGAAAAGTGCCTTTTGCCAACTGGGAGAACACACTACAGGGTGCACATCCCTCTTCCTAAACACAGATGATATCAGCACCCTCTAAGTACAGCATTAGAAAGGATTTCTCCCACTAATGCAAATAGCGCACTCTGCTAATGTGTCTGTCTCTAGTGTCATAACACAGTTAGGTAGGGGTTTGAATCTTGCAAATGGAAAGTATGTGTGTTAGTGTGTGCACAATGCTGGGGGTGGGATGTGGCTTTTGCCAAATGGGGCTACGCACTGCAGGGTGTACATTTCCCTTAACAAACAGTAATGTTGACAGCACCCTATACAAACAACATGACAACAGACAACTGCCAGTACTCAGTATAGTGCTACATGCTACTGTAACACACACATGTACCAGAACATACCTAGATAGTGTTTTGGAACCTGAATGTGGCAAGTGTGTGGATGTGGGATGTTTCTGTGTGTGCATTTCTGTATGGAAAACATGTTGGATGTGGCAATCAGGGAACCACAGTACCTGATGCACATTACACTTTTAAACTAATGAGGCTGCCTGCACCCTGTGAGTACAGGTAGAGAGGAGGAAATTGGTTGTAATCCAAATAGTGCACTTTTCAAATGTGTACCTGTCATGTGTCGACAGCTACTCATGTAGGGTAATAAATAATGGAAATGGCAGGTGAGCGTGTGCATGTGTGGGGGTAGCAGGGTGTGTGTAAATGCATGTGTGAAAGAACAGATACATATAGCTTAATCTACAATACAGCACATGATGCACATTCCCATAGTCAATGGTAGCATGTGATGGTGTGCAGCTGGTACACTTTGGTAAGTAGTATGGGTGCAGATAACAATTCAGGACATTCATACAGTTACTGCAGCAGGAATGCTGGGATATACACACAATCATAGTGGAACAGTGAACAGTTACCAACATGTTACTACTTATACACATCTATGTAGTCACCCTGTGCATCAGCAACGTGTTTACCTTTTCCTGCACTGATGTTGTAGTATGCAGGAGGTGGCACAGTGTCATCATATGCACAGGGTGTGGGTTAGGTATGCCCAAGCCAGCCACTGGTAACACCAATTGACATGTGTGTGTATGTTTGTTTCTGAGGGGCAGCAGTACAGGGGCGAACCAGTGTTGGTGCAGTGTGTTTGTGTATGTGTTTGCCCTAGGTGTTACATTTCTGCATGTGTGTAAGCAGGCACACAGTCCCACATAATGGCTGCCATGTACAGGGTTTTGTGGACAGCCACAGACTGCACCTGTCAGGTCATCCAGATCAGTGTCTGTGGGCATGGACATGGTACCTGTGCCTGGCAGGGGTGCTACGGACCATATCCGGTACTAACCCAGACTGGGTACTGTCATCGGAAGCAGGTGTGTGTTGACTGGACACAGTTCCCTGTTGGGACTGTCCAGAGCCATGTGCACGTGGGTCTCCTGGGGCGTCCTGATGACAGCACTAACCCAGCATTGCTGGAGCTGCTGCTGGCACTTGAGGTGTGTGAGTGGGCCTGTTGTCGTCCGCGGCGACTGCCAGCTGGTGCTGTTGCCAGCATACGGCCACGTCAAACCAAACACGTTGAACACTTGGACCAAACAACAAAAGGAGGGGGAGTATCAATATTCATCAAAGATACCCACATCTCCACATTGGTGGCAAAGTACCACATAGGTGCTAAGCCATTAAGTACAGAAAAAGTACTTGGGGACCTGGGGAACAAACTTGATAGCAATCTGTCATTTGACAACCACGTGACCAAAGTGGATTGAAAAACATGTTATATAGCCCAGCTAATCATGAAGGGATTCACATGTACATCAGGGGAGGTCATCGTGCCTCTTTACTCATCCATCATCAGGCCTATAATTGAGTACAATGCCCCTTTTGGGATGTACCTAACCAGACACCTACAGCAACTGGAAAAACCCCAACAGTACCTCATCAAGAGGATCAAAGGGCTCAAACAGATGCCATATGCTGCCCGGTTAAAGAAAATCCAGCTGGACTCAGTGGCATACTGCCTGTTCAGAGGCAATCTGTGCCTGACGTATACAGCCATGTCCAACCCAGAAGTAATGGACATGCTGCACCTCAGGAAATCAAAATCCCATACAGCCACACGCTCAAGAGACCTGAACCTTGGCACTGAAATAAATAGGACATGCTGGAGGGACAGATTCATAACCCAGAGGCTCCCTTCACTCTGTAATGAACTCACAGTACAGGTTAGGCAGAGTCCCTCATTGACTCTCTTCCATAGGAATCTGGATGAGTGGATGGGAGATCATAGTTGTACCCCGGGTATCACTTCTATGTCACTGTTAGACAGAGGCACAGTATACTAACCTCAGAAAAGGGCATAGCAAAATAAATTTTAATTGGGTGGCAAAAGACAAACACATTCTGGCTATGCTTATCAATGCCCTAGGGCAAATAGCCTAGTATGAACCTATGAACCTATGTGTACTGCTATACTACTTCTGCCATATGTTGCATGTGTGTGTGTTGTGGGAGATGCGCAGGTAATGGCCAGATATTTCTGCACAGGCAACACTTCTGACACACTCTGGGTGTTCATCCCAACATACTGTATGTGTGTTGCCATCCAACACTGTGATGTGGACTCACATTACTCAGCCTGGATATACATATCCCAACAACACCACAAGCACAGTACACTACCTTGCTATGTATGTATGTAATTACACAGTTATTCACTAGTTAGGACTGTGATGCTATCCATGCAGCCCACTGGGTCAGTGGAAGCCACAACACACACTGCTGGCCCCTTTGCAAAAGCTTACCACAGACATCCCACATAGTGCATGTAATGTGCACACACATATCCAACCCAGACCGTATGCACACCACTTATTTATCCTGTCCAGTGGACTACAGATACAGGCATATTGTATAACAATAGCAGGAGGCTCCTGCAGCACAGAGCAGATTCACATGAAGGCAAGGCATCTGTGGTCAGCAGTGGTAAGATGCTTCACATTCACCAAATGCACAGATATTGGCAACATTGTTGCAGACAGTTTAGGTGTAGGTACCCCCCCATTCCCCTACACAAGTGGAATTAGTTATCACAGATGAATGTAACCTCCCTATCATCTCACATGTCCAGGTGAGGGCCACCCTCAACATTGCAGAACACACAGCATCACTGTTACAAAATGGTATCCCTGGATGTGTGATACGTTCACCCCTAGAGGACATAGCACCACATTACAGACTGCTATTAAACCCTGGCCATACTACAGGATATGTACCTGAACAGTGCCATACATACACAGTGATCCCACACCAATGAGGAGGAACCTCTACTGACCCTGGGAACTACTGCATCATATGCATAACTGGCCTTGTGTTCTAAGCTATGGAAGTTTTAAGTATGGAAGACATGTACAGCAATATTACATATGTATATATATCAGGACTATGTACACACAACCTATCTCATGGACATACCTATAGATAGTGAACTATGATACATTTGGAGGTTTCACAGTAAACACAATATTAACCTGCTACTTTGCATTTCCTGTGTTTGTGCCAGCTGTTGCTGTGTCACTGGTGCTACTTGCTGTTTGCTGCTGCTGGTTTTGTTGCTGTGATTATGCAGTTTTTTTATCACTGCCTTTATTGCTTTATTTATTTCTTTCTTTCTTTCTCTCTCTCTCTCTCTTTCTCCGTCGGTTTGGTGCAATGAATGTATTGCATGTGTGGAGTGTTAGTACTGGATGCTTTTGTAGGTATCTGCATATGTCCATGTGATGGCCTCTGCACCAATTGTAAGGCAGCATTTGCTAATTTCATGCAGCCAGTTGTGTACTGATTGCATGTCTCACTGTGATTTCAGGACAGTGCTAAAAAAGGGTATGTGAGATAGGCATTGCCCTTTCAGATTGTAAGGGCGTGGACCATGCTTGTATGCTGTCGACAGTGTTCTGTGAGTGTGAAGGTTAGTAAGTCTCTCATGATTCATGCTGTGTTGTAAATTCAGGTTGCTGCATTTCTCTCACCTGTTCCCTGTAGTGAGTGTGTGTGCATACTGACACCTACAACTATATTTCATATTTATTAATATATATATATATATATATATATATATATATATATATATATGTGTGTGTGTGTACATATAGATACTTTCATATATGTACATTAGCTGACATTATTAAGTACAAGCTAACAATTAGCAGGGCTGTTTCTGTTAACACTAAACTAGTATGGGAATCCAGTAATTAGGACAGTAAAAGTCTACCTGACATGCTTTGGGTAGTACACATCCTATATTGCCTTTGTCGTCATTCCTACTATTACATGTTATACTTATTTTAGCACTATATTCCTGTATGAGAGTCATGGCTTAGTGGTAGGTCATACACACTAGTGTTACCAAGGTCCTGGGTTCGAGACTGACAGTGGGAATTTATTTTTCTTTCGAAATGAGTACAGGACCTGTCAATCAAAAGTTCCAAAGGCACTTTTAAGCACTTAAAACCAGGTCTGCGCTCGTTTGCGCGGAGCTCACGCATGCGCACTGGCGGTGAGCTTTGCGCACACAAGCGCACACCCGCTCTATTTTCTTTGAAAGAAAAGAAAAAGGGGTGACAGGAAAGTGGTGAAAAAGGGGTCACAAAGAGGGTAAGACAGTAGGGAAACAAGCTTGGGATTTGCAGGAGGGATGTAGGTGAGGCCCATAACTGCCCATGTCTTTCTCAGCAACAGCTGTGCATTTGTATGTAATTTGGTGTGACATTTGAAACCTTCCACCCCTGAGAGAGGTGTCAGGACAACATTAATACCTGTTGTACAGCCAATTGTAATTAACAGTTTCAATGTCCAGCAGACATGTGTGCAACATGGACAGCTATGTATGGGGAGTAATATTTTTGTGGGTACAGAGTGCCCTTCTTTTTTTTTCAGGTGAGAGTGGTATGTCAGGTGAAGGTAGTCGGTATAGCTGGGGAGGTAGGTTGGGTAGGTTAACAGACAAGACAGACAAGATGCATACAGGGGCGGTGTATGACACATGGGGGGGTTACACAATTGACGGGGACGGAGGTTGGGATATCCAGGGCACATGAGCCCACAGATGGCAACAGTGGAACTGATATCCCCACCCATAGGCAGTTGCCAATGTTCCTTCACAGCCCAGGACAGGGCTGTGCTGGGGGCTGTGCAGGCGGGACAACGGGCATGCCCGTAAGCTGTGCCACCCGGGCCTCAAGCTGGCGTAGGGGCCCAAGAACAGAGTCTTGAATCTCCCTTCGCACCACAGACCGGACACCTTGGAGGGTGAGTGGACGAGCTCCTCCGGCCACGCTTGCAGAGGGGGGACAGGCCCCATCCCCTGCAGCACTTCCACCCGAAGGTGGCACAGGGCCACCGGAGGAGGGTCCGGCCTGGGCACCAGTGCCAGGTGCAATCACCCGATGAGGTGGGAGAGGTGGGTCCGCTGGGACCCGCCTTCCCAAGCGTTCTAGGTTTGTGAGTATGTTATGTTAGTTTGGGTTAGTAGCATATTATTCCATTCAAATTAGTTGTAACAGCATGCATTGGTATTCCCATTAAACAAACACCCAGATATTAACACCATTGAACAACGGGCATATCAATATCACATGCATTATTTGAACAGAAATACACAATCAGAGAACATGCAGGGTTGATTAATGGCAACAGGCCATCAGGTTTGCAGGTATGAACAGGGCACATGCAACAACGGACATGCATATATTTTTTGAAACAACAGGACAAATGTCCATGGTTAATGAAATGTTCACATACCAATATTTAGTGAGTTTTTTAATTTGCAATTATAGGGTGGGGTGGAGAAAGAAAATGATGACACATTCATAAATTATACATTGATATACATTTGTAATATAAACACAATTAACTTGTGGGTGATAGTTTCCAAATGATTTTTAATTGACTGTCATGCTAGACCTGTTACAGATACATCACTATCCTAGTTATTTTGAATTTGATCAGATACATCATCCTGCTACATTTTGATGACAGGGCAGGGGACAACTATGGATGTTTAGTATGTCAGACAATCATTCATTCTATCTGAAAATTGTTGACTGTCATCACCATATACAGATTTTGGCTTAAACATTCAAAATTCAGACACACTAAAATCATTTTGGGATGTTAATTTTTAATTCCCACATGCATGTAGTTCTGTAGAACCACACTGAGGCTTATATATTCAGGAGTTATTACTACTTTATTTATTGATACATGACTCTTTCTGTCACTCTCACACATCCTGTTATTTCACAGTTCAGGTTGGTACTTCTAGGCTTTGTTCACATATTAGACCTGTGGTGATTCAAACACTTTCCAGCAGCCTCACTTCTGTCATGATTCAGCATTTCAACAGGGGATATATCTCACATGTGATTAACTCAGCTTCTGAAGCTGTACTCTTGAGACTACTGCAGGTTATACTACATTTAATTAATGGTGGGACATCTGTATTACAGAACTATTTATTTCTATCAATTATATTTCCAGTTTCACTTGCATACTGATGAACTTGTTGCAGCCATACCTGCAGACTTTCACTTGTTGCTTGCACATTCTATTACTTTTAATAAATACACTGCAGTGTTCTGCTATGTGCTACACTATAATATTTATTTACAAGTGCTAGGTGGGGTTACTAACCTGCATGGTGGTGCAGCCGCACCAGCCTGCGGTCATGTGCCCTGCGATTCGCAGAGCGGACACCTGCAGCTGTAATACAAAACAAGTAATATTGGAATACACATCTCCATGGTATCAGCTAGTTGAATTCCTTACATACATAAGTAAAATGTAACTTAGTAGTGGGGCATTGGGCATATCCCGGCCCTCCTGGATCCATTGGGTCAACTGGTCTTGTTTACGTCGCTTCAGGTCCGCATGGTGTTGACAGACCTGCTCACTGGTACATGGAATCCCAGTAGCACTAGTGAGATCATGAGCCAACTGGTCCCATGCCTCCGCCCTGTATGCTCCCCATGAGACCTGGCCCTGCATGAGTTGGGCCTCATGATGGTGAACTAGGAGCCAGACCATGTATCTGGACTCCTCAATGCCCCACCGCTGTGCTCGAAAGCAACGTCCCTCCCCTACTCCACTCATTCTGCCTGCAGGTCTATTCTACAATTGTTTATGCTGTGTATTCCCGCCTATGGGGCTTATATATGCCGATTTTCCCGCACATTTCTATGATTGGCCGTTTTGGAATTGTATCAACTTCACAGAAACTGCTTTATCATGCTCCATTTTGGATTACATCCTATATATATGCTATTTCTGCATTTCTAAGTACTGCTGTCATGGCTTAGTGGTTTAGTACCTTGACTCTAGTGCATGGTATCCTGGGTTCGAATCTGACCACTGATTTTTAATTTTTATGACTGTCTAGAAATGAGTACAGGACCTGTCAATCAAATGTGCCAAAGGCACTTTTAAGCACTTAAAACCAGGTCTGCGCTCGTTTGCGCGGAGCTCACGCATGCGCAATGGCGGTTAGCTTGTGGGCGTGGCACGCACCTACGCGCAAACGGTGTGTGCTGGGTTAAACCTTAATTGGCTATTAACACGCATGTTAAGCTAAGCACAGCTAGTTGCACACAGTTTGAGCGTGTTAAACCAGTGCTTAGCTACGGGCAAGCAATTTGCAGCCTTTGAAACATTACTCAGCTACAGGCACTCTGTCTCACCTTGTTTGACAGCAGCCTAGTTATCAGTACATTTTTAAATATTTTTATTATTGTATTACTTGAAAATATATGATCCATTTCATTCCATTTTGCAAAAGGAAATACTTTTACATTTGTACAATACTGTCAGGGGCCTTTTTAGTGCTTATTTACAAAAAAAAGGATGTTGCGTGGGCTCGAACCTTGCCTGCCTGCTCTTAAGCCAAAAACTCTACCGCTATGCTATTACTTCTTGGCTTACTTTGCATATTTAGTTCTTATATCCTTTTCCACTGATTGCTAACTGCAGTTGCGCTAGTAGCACACCCGCTCATATTAGCACATATTAGCAAACATTTACGGGGTTTTAAAAAAAAATAAAAAAGTTTTCATTTTACATTTTATAACATCTGTTCACTTTTTACATTTTACATTGCTGGTCTGTGGGGGTATGTGTTGTGTAGTGTGTTTATTCACATTTCCATGGCCTCTCTCGTGGGTGTTTACTTTCTGCCATTCTAGACTTCCGGGGGCTTGTCCGCTTGCAGGGCTTAGCCTACGGACACGCCCCCTACTGTCTTACACGGACTGTGTAAGAGTTACAGTGTGATTCAGCATGCCTCATGCACCTCATGTATATGCATGACATGCTGACATCACACCGTTTAACTTCAGCCTCCGTGTAAGAGTTATAACTCTTAAACGGAGGCTTCCTGAATTTGGCCCTCTGTCTTTTCCCAGTTTCTCTGTGACAGTATATACAGAAGCATAAAATAGCTAGTTTTCTTATTAGCATCATTGCTAGATTCTTTACTAGCTCCCCAAATTTCTTCTTTCATAGAGAATACTGTGTTCACACTCTGCATTCCACACTTCAAACTACTTTTGTTTTCCACTTTCCTGTACATAGAATGTACTACCCTCACCATCTCTTCTTCCTACACAGCTTTGTTTACAGACTTCTGCCCGACTCAGATTGCCTACCGGGTTAAGTAATTTCACTGCAGTGATGGTCTCAATGCTCTTCAAAAGGCAAGCCCTTCTGCTAACATTCTCCTTAAAACTATTTATTATACTCACTGAACTGTCATATTTTGTACTGCAGTACACATTGTTAAAACAAATGGTTCTTTGTGTCCTTAGTTGTAGCTTTGACTCAGAATTCATAGCATTTATCATAAACACTTTTTTGGTAGACCTCACAGACACTACTCTGTACAACTGATGCAGTTGCACTATATAAGGCTTTTATATCCTCCATGTTTAACCTTTTTCTTGACCTGTCACAGGTATGGTGTGCAAGTATCTGAAGAAGTGGGCTTTTCAAATAAAAGAAAGTCCATGGCTGTAGGATTCTTCCTGGTCCACCTCTCGGCTCTCAGTGCAGGTACTTCACACTTACAGTCCATAAGTAGCCTTGACTGAGTTCTTCACTCCATGATCCCAAGGTATTTTCTCTTCTATCAGATACTCCATCACTTGAGAACTAATTTGTATGGTTTACAGCTTCAAGCAGCCTCTTTTTATATAGCATTAATTGACAATAAAACCTTATTAGCAATCTTCCTTATGCAAACTGGTGCTTGACTACCTAAGCACTAGAATATTCCCATATACTATAATGTACATTTAAAGGCATATATACATTTCCTAACAGTTTATAAAGACATACACACATTTTCTCCCATTTTGTTTTAATTTTTGAAGCAATATAAATCTTTTCCCCACAAACATGTCCATGTGTGTAGAAAAAAATCAACAGCCACAAATTAGTCAGCAGAAAATACAAGCAGAATCAAGCAGAGGGTTTTGGAACCCAAACTAATCTCTGTACCGTAATGGTGTAAATCCAAAGAAATGTACAAATGTTCCAAGTAAAAAAACAAAGATTTTATTGCAGTAAATGTTTCTAAGCACGTTCTTCCCCCAAAGGTCATGAAACGACATGATTGTAACATTGTAACAAACAACCAGGATTTAAAACCCAAAAGCCCTCGAAAATAACATTGTTAGTATTGGGCTATGCATATTTAAAGAAACAGCACATCTTTTACAAAATAAATTACCCACAATGCATTAAAATCCAAATACGCATTAATACCCAATAGTCAGACTTATTAAACAATTATAAAATTCATGACATACCAAAACTTTTCATAAAAAGACTATGGGCAGGATTCACAAAGCCTCTGTGTAAGAGTTATAAGTCTTACACGGAGGCTGCAGTTAAACGGAGTGATGTCAGCATGCCTTGCATATTCATGAGAGCATGTTGACTCACACCTAAGGATAACACGGTCCGTGTAAGAAAGTAGGGGGCATGTCCACAGAGTGAGTCATGCAAACGGACACACCCCCAGAGGAATCACAGTCCCGAAAGTAAACACCCACGAGCGAGCCCATGTAAATGTCAACAAACACAACACAACACATGCCCCCACAGACTATAAACATATAAAACATAAAAATGAACATTTATTTTTTTTTACAAGTTTTAAAAATGTTTGCCCGTAATTGCGCTTGTTTGCGCGGGTTTGCCCGTCGCTGAGCCAGAGTTAGCATTCACGTTAAAGGCATATAAGTTCTAAATATGCAAAGTAAGCCAAGAAGTAATAGCGTAGCGGTAGAGATGTTGGCTGAAGAGGAGGCAGTCACGGTTCGAGCCCCAAAAACATCAATTTTTTTTTTAGTGAAATAAGCACGAAACAATCCCCGGACATGTATGATACAGATATATAATCATATTTTATGCAAAATGTAATGAAATGGGCCATGTAGATAAAAGAAATGTGAGATAAGAAAAAAATAAAATATGTCAGAAATGCACACAGCTGAGCTACGCTCTAACAAGCTGAATATCTCTGCCCGTAGGTGAGCAGTGGCTTAACAGGTGTAAACTGAGTGCCCGAGGTTGAGCAGCGCCTTAACACACTGCAACCATGTGCTTGTAGCTGAGCTGAGCATAATATGCGTGCTGAAAGCCAAATGACACGTAAACCAGCATGACCCATTTGCGCGGAGCTGCGCACCATGCCAACAAGCTCACCGGTGGGCACCGTTGAGCAAGCTGTATCAAAACTGCCTATACACAGACACACCTCCTAGCCTGTGTAGACAGTCATAACAAAAAAAAAAGCAATGTCCAGACTCGAACCCAGGATACTCTGCACCATAGTCAAAGTACTGAAGCACTAAGCCATGACATTTGCACTTAGAAATGCAGTATTAGCATATATATAGGAATGAATATAAAGAGCAGCATGACAAAGCAGGTTTTGTGAAGCTGATACATTTCCAAACTGGCCAATCACAGATAAGTGCGGGAAAAACGGCATATATAAGCACCATAGGCGGGAATACACAGCATAACTGATTGTGGAAAGTACTTGCAGTCAGGATGTCAGGTGTAGGTGAGGGTAGTTGCTTTCAAGCACAGCGGTGGGGCATTGAGGAGTCCAGATATATGGTCTGGCTCCTTGTCCACGATCACGAGGCCCAACTCATGCAGGGCCAGGTCCTGTGGGGAGCGTACAAGGCTGAGGCTTGGGACCGGTTGGCACGTTATCTCACCAGTGCCACAGGAATACCAAGGACTGGTGAACAGGTCCATCACCACCATGCGGACCTGAAGAGACGGAAGCAGGACCAACTGAACCGTTGGATCCAGGAGGCCTGGCAAATGCCCAATGCCCCACTACTGAGTAAGTTACATGCAATTATTTATGTAAGAAATAAAACTAGCTGATAATATGTAGATGTGTATTCCAATATCACTTCATTTATGTTACAGCTGCAGGTGTACGGTCCGCGAATCGTAGAGCCTATGCCAATAGGCTTTTGCGGTTGCGCCACCAGGCAGGTTAGTAAACCTCTTCCTGTAACTGTAAATAAATAAAAGTCTGACAGCTTGCAAAAGAGTGCAGTGTAGTCAGTTAGTAATAAAAACTGCAAGTAACAGTGTAAGAGAGAATCTGCTAGATGTTCCACCTGTAATGTAATAGCACATAACCTGCAGCAGCCAGTATATTACAGCTACACAAGTTCAGTACAACAGATGTGTGAAATATATCCCTGTTTAAACTGTGAAACCTGACACAAGTGAGACTGTGGGAAAGGATAGTTGTAATCATGTAAAACATGTTAATAAAGCCTAGAATCACGTACCATCCTGAATTGTAAATATAAAAAAAGTGAGAGTGTGAGAAAGAGGTATGACTCCACCAAGAAGGTTGTATTAACTCCTGAATAAAGTATACTGCAGTCGGTACAGCATGAAATGAATGTGACAGGCACAGAAAATAAAAGTGAAGCTGAAATGTGTGTCCCACAAGTTGGATATGTAGCTGTACCTTAGCAATATGCAGATAGATTGTTTGTATGCAATACCAAACATCCACAGTTGTCTAGAGCCATAGAAATTAAAAGTAGCAGGATGCTGTAGCTGAACAGAGGCAGATCTGAACATGTATGAATAAAAATGCAATGTATATTAATGTAGCAGTAACATTCCTATCACCAACATGCTTAGGTTTGCACATACGAAATCGTAGTCACACCTGTAGGGTGCATTTATCTGTAGCTATTAGAAATGTACAGCATATGTATAGGTAATTGAAGTTGTTAATGAAATATTTCTCCACCCCACCCTAAAACCACAAATAATCCATCTCGCATGAAATGGGTATGTGTACTCACAATTAATTTCCATGGACATATGTCCTGTTGGTTCATAAATATTTGCATGTATGTTGATGCATGTGCCCTGTTCATACATCCAAACCTGATGGCCTGTTGCCATCAATCAACCCTGCATGCTGTTGGATTGTGTACTGTTGTTGAAATTATGCATGTGTTATGCCTGCTGTTCAATGTTCTGAATATATGGGTGTTTGGTTAATGGGAATACTAATGCATGCTGTTACAACTAATTCTGAATGGTAATGTTTGATACTAATACACACCATCCTAAAATATTACAAAACACAGAACGACAGGGAAGGCGGGCCCCAGCGGACCCACTTCTCCCACCTCAGCTGGAGACTGCACCTGGCACTAGTGCCCAGGCTGGACCCTCCTCCGGTGGCCCTGTGCCACCTTCGGGTGGAAGCACTGCAGGGGATGGGGCTCGCCCCCCCCTGCAAGCATGGCCAGAGGAGCCCGTCCACTCACCCTCCGTGGTGTCCAGTATGTGGTGCGTAGGGAGATCAGGCAGTCTGTGCTTGACCCCCTATGCCAGCTCGAGGCACGGGTGGCACAACTTACGAGCGTGCCTGCTGCCCATCCTACACAGCCCCCAGCACAGCCCCATCCTGGGCAGTGAAGGCACAGTGGCAACTGCCTATGGGTGGGGATCTCAGTTCCACTGTTGCCATCTGTGGGCTCATGGGCTCTAGTCATCCCAACATCTGTCCCCGTCAAATGTGTTTCCCCCCCACATGTGTCATACACCACCCCTGTATGCGTCTTGTTTGTCTCTTCTGTTAGCCACCCCTACCTACCTCCCCAACCATATCTACTTCCCGTACCTGACATTCCACTCTCACCTGAAAAAAAAAAGGGCACTCTGTACCCGCAAAAATATTACGCCCCATACATAGCTGCCCATTTCGCAGACATGTCTGCTGGACATGTGCACTGGTAATTACAATTGGCTGTACAACTATTGTTGTCCTCACCCCTCTCTCAGGGGTGGAAGGTTTCAAATTTCACACCAAATTACACATGTATGCACAGCTGTTGCTGTTAAAGAAATGGGCAGCTATGGGCCTTTCCTACACCCTTCCTGCAACTCCTGAGCTTGTTTCCCTACTGTCCTACCCTCTTTGTGACCCCTTTTTCACCACTTTCTTGTCTCCCCATTTTCATTTCTTTAAAAGAAATTAGCGCGGGTGTGCGCATGAGTAGGCACTTGTAAGCAGTTGTAAGTGGGCGTGCGCGTGTGTGCGCTTAGCTACGTGTGCGCAAAGCTAAACACCACTGCCCATGTGTAAGCTCCGCGCAAACCAGCGCTAACCCACTTACAACTGCTTAAAAGTGCCTTAGTCACTCTGATTGACAAGGCCTGTAGACTGCTCAAAAGCAAAATAAAATCCCACTGTCAGTCCCGAACCCAGGACCTTGGAAACAGTAGTCTGCATGACCTACCACCAAGCCATGACTGCTATACAAGAACATTCTGCTAAAATAAATATATTATGCAATAGTAGGAATAAATGTAAAGAGAATATAGGAATTCTAGTACAAAAAGCATGTTATGCATATTTACTGTCAAATGTAGTGGATTGCTATAATAGTAGTGTGTGAAGAGAAACAGACATGCTAGTTGGTAGCTATTAGTTAATATTGTCACTCTAGCACCTTGCAAGCCACACACATACACACAGCAGGATAAACACTGGCCATACCTCACAACCACATACAGCATGAAATCTGGACTACGTAATAAATACAGTGGAGCAAAGGCACAGAAACAGGGACATATTTCAAATAATGCTCCTACAAACTTATAAAGTTGATAGACTAACAGGATGTGCATTACTGTGAATGTTTGGAAGTGTATGAAGTCTGAAACTCAAATGTTTGTCATGATATTCTGACCTGAATCCTGACTGATTTGGCAGAAAAAGCTAAATAATGAGAAATGGACCAATTATATGAGGCAAATATGTGGACATTCATGAAATATCTGTACAGTTGAGAGGTATGACACTGACATATTTGAATATTTAAGGGCCTACACATAGCAACAGTGACTGACATACACGGATGCCCCACTGACTCCCTGTGAAATGTACAAACAGTAGGCAGAAAGGTGTTACAACACATTTAATGTTAACTCTGAAGTACTGTAAGTATGCACCACTTGCACAGCAAAAATAGTGTAGTAATATATATGTTCAGGACAACCTACAGTCACAACTGCAGAATACCAGACAATGTAATGGGTGTACCCCACTGAGTATCCGAGGCCTGCCCAGCAGCATAATCAAATACCCTAATACAGTTCAAGAAACACAACATGGCCAGACCAAACTGCATGCAGTACCACCCTACCAGATATAGCAAGCATTCCAAGGTGTGAATGTAAATGGAAAATAGGAAAGACATAGCAACACAGTACAGGCAAGACACCAAGCAGGCATACAAGGAGTGAATGTAAAGGCAAAATATTGAAGCCATAGAAACAAATTGCAGGAGACACTGCTGTATACCAGTTACACCACAAGTCCCACAGGAAAGCACACACACCCATATTAACAGTAGTAGTAGTCTTAGGTGTCAGTTCACATACACAGGTACTACAGGAAACTGGGGCAATGAATATGCAGGTCACACAACTACATGCATTACAGTGTCTACAGCAAAGCCTGAGATATGAGAGAGATACTAACCTTTACACTCACAGAACACTGTCCACAGCATACCAGCATTGACCCCACCCTGATAATCTGAAAGGGCTACGCCTATCTCACACACCTTTATATAGCACTGTTGTGAAATCACAGTGACAACTGCAATCAGCACACAATCGGCTGCATGCAATTAGCAAATGCTGGCTAACAATTGGTGTAGAGGCCATCACATGGACATATGCAGATCCCTACAAAAGCATCCTGTACTCCCAGTCCACACATGCAATACTTTTGTTGCACCCTGTGGAGGTAGAGGGAGAGAGAGAGAGAGAGAGAGAGAGAAAAAACCTTAATAATAACAAACAACAAACAAACAACATCAATAAACAGGACACTATCTGCACAAGCAACAAACACGTGGACAAACGCCTACACAATAAGCTGTGACAAAAACAGGTAATGTAAAGTAACAATTAATTAGTGTCCATCCTGTGAACCCTCCATATGTGCTATTGCTCTGTATCTACATGTATATGGAGATGTGCATAGGGCAGGGGACATACAGCAGCTATCGCTGAAGGCTGTACATACATATGTATGTAAAGGCATCTATGTGCACATATCATTGTAGGTTGTATGTAGGACGTAGTGCAATGTACAATGTAGGTTTCACAGTTATGTCTGCTTAACAGTATGTTAGTGTGTGTATACAATTATGTAAATAAACATGTTTATCAAATTATCTGCCATATGTATATGTATGTATGTCAGTATATATGTATGTATATATGTATATATATATATATATATATATATATATATATATATATATATATATATATATATATAATATGCATATTTGTATACATAGATACAGAGGGAAGTGGGAATACATACACAGATATAGATACAAAGAATATGTACATACATATCTATGTAATACACACAGACATATGTAGATACATATACATAGACGGACAGATCTGACTGTCTACAGATATGACTGTATGTGACTATCTCACACTCCCCCTGTCCTAACCCATCTTTCACACTCACCCCCTCTCTGTCACACTCCCCCCCTCCACATCTATATCAATATATGTACATATATATATATATATATATATATATATATATATATATATATATATATATATATATGTAGATAGGTATACAGACATATATATATGTATATATACATATATACAAATATAATATATATATATATATATATATATATATATATATATATATATATATATATATATATATTTATGTATATATACTGAGTGAGGCACATGTGTACAGATGTATTGCAACAGGTGCCTGGTGACAACGGCATGGAGTGAACACCCGTGTCGATACTGGAGTACCATGCCCTATTCAAAATCACCTACACCAGTAACCACCACATGTGTGATTGGCTGCCCACCACTGCATGTGTCAGGGGGGAACAGGGTCATAAATGTGTACAATAGGCCCCCCAGTGATATTGACAGTGGCACACTAGTCCTGGTATACCTGTACATGGTATGTGCAGCAGACATGGTGTGCCGGCTATGGAGATGTAGGTCAGTGTACCCCTCCACACCACACAATGTCTGACACAGTATGTACCTCACATGACAGCTACAGATATGGTGAAGGACACAGTCACACATAAGACACTGTGACAATGCACGCAATCACATTACCAATGCAGAGTGACTGACAAGACCACAGAGCGCACACATACTACCCACATACAGGTTACCACTGCTGAATATACATACGTAAGTCACACACATGATAGTTGTCCAACAAGCATAATAACACCTCACACCATCCAGAACTTACATGACCGCTGCGTGTCGTCCCTGTTGCCGCAGTAGAGAGCACATGGTGGAGGTATAGGTTCCTATCCACAGATAAGACATACCCTGCAATAAACCACACAGCATTAAGAAGCAAGACTCCACATGAGTACTTGTCACACATACCCCTGCTGAATGTTATGCAGGTAGGTAATATGCCACATGAGTCATCCTGTGTAACTGTCAGACAGGTGCAGGTACCATCACATCACACATGTCACAAGGGGCAGGGTATCATAACACTATGCTGCTGTAGTCCCAGCGGCAATAGCATATTGTATTGTAATGTATGCTATTGTATTGTATTGTATTGTATTGGTCTGTAGAGGTGCCTCCGTTGTGGAGTGGGAGCACTGCTGCTGTATGCCAGTATTCAGGTACATATCCTGTAGTAAGGCTAGGGTTAAATAGCATTTGTATATGGGGGTTTAGCATCCCTTGAAATCCACGTAGCATGCAACTGGGGATACCATCAGGTCCCATTGATGCTGTGTGTTTTAATTCGCTGAGGGTGACTCTCACCTGGACATCTGAGATGACAGGGAGGTCACATTCAGCTGGGATACATATTTTCACCTTTGGGGGAGAGTGAGGGGTGTAGTCTGCACTGAACCTGTCTGCCACAATGTTGGCAATATCTGTGGTTTCAGTGGATTAATTGTTGTCGTGTACTAACCCCAAACATATTGGGGTTTTGGACCAGGTTACTAACGGAACTGAAGAAGGCATTGTGGTTATCTGTAGTGTCCTTGGTGATATCCCTCCTAAAGTTGCCTTTGGATGTTATGAGAGAACCTAGCTGTTTAATAGTGCTGAGCAGACATGCCTTCCCTTTATGGGATGTAGCTCTGTCCTGCAGTAGCTTACTTATTTCGTTATACAATTTTGTTATGGCTGGGGTCCACCAGACAGGATGCTTACCCTTTGTGCATAGGGTCTTGGTTTGAATTGGGTGTGCATATTCCATGCATTCTCGGGGATGTCCGTGGAAAGCATTTGTGAAGGGGGTCAGCATTGTGGGTTGTGGCTTCCACTGGCCCAGTGGGCTGCATGGATACCATCTCAGTCCTAACAAGTGTAAATCCATCTTTTCACATATATTTCAATGTAGTCTACTGTGCTGGGGGTGGTGGTGGGATATGTATATCCAGGCCGATTAGTATGTGTCCAGATCACACTAGTGGATGACGTTCCACATACAGTACCTTGTTACGAACCCCCAGAGTGAGGTGGTGCATTGGACCTGTCTCAGTGTGCTGACTGCTGGGGCTTGGTACTATGTTGTATGGAATGTGGCAGGTACTGTTGCACAGTTGTCGGCTGAGCACTGATATCTGGACATGTACATGTGTATCCACCAATAGACAGACAGATGCTACATATGGGAGTTATATTATATCACTACAGTTGAGTATCATGTATAGTATGTGTGCCATATTTTGCTGTCATATTTTGCTGATATCCTGTTTGTTTTCTTTTTCAGGGCCATGGCGCGTCAGCGCAATCCTGCGTACTCTGCTGCTGAGGATGAAGAGCTACACCAGAGCCTGGTGCGGGATTATGACATACTGTTTTCCCACACCAGCCAGAATCAGCAGGAGAGGGCTGCACTGTGGCAAGACCTGGTCCATCGGGTAAATGACATTGGCACGCATAATAGGACATATGAGCAGGTACGACATCACTGCAGTGATTTAATCAGAAATGTCCATCAGCGTGCGTCGGATATCCACAGGCAGCAGGTTGCCACAGGAGGTGGGGTGGCTACACATCCCCCCCTCACCAGACTGGAGGGGCTACTCCTAAGTGTTGTGGCTCCAGCCCACGAACATCAACACATTGGGCGGCACAGTGGTGCAGCGGTTAACATTGTCGCCTCACAGCAAGAGGTTCTCCGGTTCGATTCTCGGCTGGGGTGCCTTCTGTGTGGAGTTTGCATGTTCTCCCTGTGTTTGTGTAGGTTTCCTCTGGGTACTCCGGTTTCCTCCCACATTCCAAAGACATGCATCTGGAGCATTTCTCCCCGGGTCTCCACTGAAAACAGGCCCTGTGGAACCTAGTCAGACTTTCCCGGTCAACAAATGATAAATAAAAAAAAAATCAACAGCATCAGACTTGCATTATGATGGAGGCTGGAGCCACACAGCAACATGACATGGAGCATACAGGTAATATGCCATATGTATACTTGACTGTTCTGTACACTGTTAGTTTATGCATGTGTAAGGTGTGTCCTTGGTATGTAGCTGTCAACATAGTATGTAATTGTGCAGATGTGATATTGCCAATATCAGCAGCTGACATGTGAAAGGCAACTGTTGTACTACTGAACTGTATCATACTCAGTATCAATGGCACAGTTGTGCCCACTGACATTAATCTCCTCATTTCTGCAGGTCCCTCCGGTGTTACAGCAAGGCAGCCTATCCATGCTGGTGAGTGTGTATTAACAATACCTATAATAGTCTTGATAGTAATAGTAATAATAGGCTAAATCAGTAGTGCTCTGTGTGTATACTGAGGGGTGTGCATGTGCGCATGTGTGCATGTGCGCATGTGCACATGTACGCATGTGTGCATGTGCATGTGCGCATGTGTGCATGTGTGCATGTGTGCATCACTGGTAACATTGTGTAGACATTGTAAACTGTGTTTCCTGTCTTCCTCCCACAGGTTCTGGTGCTGCTCTGGTGTCATGCAGCAGGGAACCTGAATCCGGTGCCACGGGTACTGATAATGATGATATCTGTGTAATGGCACAGGAAGGTGTGCCAGGGTCCGTCATTGGTCAGCCAATTGACAGTACACAGCTGCCAACCCCATCATTGCGCACAGTCATCCTGCCAATACATCCTATGTCACCAGTGTCCCTAGGTGATGGACAGGATACAGTGGGCATTGACCAGGGTAATGTGGTATCTGTGGCACATGCTTCCCCACACAGCAGCCATGGGCAGGGTCCTGAGATGGTACCACACAGACAGTTGTCCATGGGTTCTCATGGGAGCATCCGTGGGCGTACTGCCCCTGGCAGACGTGCCCAAAGAGGTCTGTCAACCTCAGCTATGTTTCACGCTGTCATGCAGGCACAGTCACGTATGGAAATATACACCAGGCAGGGTCTGAGGGAGCTGAGAGCATGTCGCACAGCCATGACTGACAGTATGCGTGACATTGCGGATGCTATCCGTAATTTCACTGATGTCATAGACAGACGTTGTGGGGACATATTACATCAGTTCCACAACTACATGTCCATGAGCCAGGGCAATGGTAGATGGTTGCGGCGTCGACGTGGGCATATGCCAGCAACAGCAGCAGCTGGCAGTCGTCATGGACGACAACAGGGCCGCGGCCACCCCCATAGTGCCAGCAGCAGCCCCAGCAATGCTGGGTCTGTGCTGTCATCAGACCGCCCCAGGAGACCACGTGCATGTGGCTCTGGACAGTCCCAACAGGGACCTGTGTCCAGTCTATGAACACCTGCTTCTGATGACAGTACCCAGTCTGGCTTCGTACCGGATACGGTCCGTAGCACCCCTGCCAGGCACAGGTACCGTGTCCATGGCCAGAGACACTGATCTGTATGACCTGGCAGGTGCAGTCTGTGGCTGTCCACAAACACCGGTATATGGCAGCCATGAGGTGGAACTGTGTGCATGCATACACACATGCGAAATGTTAACACCTAGGGCTACCGCATACACGCACACACTGCATCAACAGTGTCCCACCTTGTACTGCTGTCCCTCACCAACACACATACACATACATGTCAATTGGTGGTATCAGTGGCAGACTCAGGCATACCAAGTTCACACCCTGTGCATATGATGAAACTGTGCCATCTCCTGCAATCACTAACATCAGTGCAGGAACAGGTTAACATGTTGCTGATGCACAGGGTGACTACATAGAAGTTTAGTAATAGTATCATGTTGTTAACAGTACAGTGTGCTGATATGATTGTGTGTATATCCCAGCATGCCTGATGCAGTAACTGTATGATTTTCTTGTATTGTTTTCTACACCCATAGTAAGTACCATAGTGTAACATCTGCACATCTTTGCATACTGGTGGTAAGGATGTCAACAGATAGCCACATACATAGGTAGCACAGGGGAGAAGGTAATGGAAATATTGATACGCAATGATGGACATGTACACTGAAGGTGGCATGTTGCCCACACTCGACTCTGCAATGTGGATGTTTGAGGATGATGATATGTGTGCAGTACTACACGACAGGTACAGGACACACAGGAGCACCCTAGCACTGCAAGCTCACACCTCATACCATGCTAGACAGCCCCAACACACACAACTGACTTTCACAGGAGGGAGAGCCCCCATAAATGTCAGGGATACTGTGGTGTCAGGACAGGTAGCATACATCCTACTAAGTATGGAACCACTGAGTGAAGGCTCAGTCTCTGTTATTTGACATGTGTATTGGTGCAGGTATGAGCACCTGGGTTTCCGTCTGGTTATTGTACATCATGACAGTACATGGTCTGTACACTTGTGTGCGCTGAGACTGGACCATGGACATTTGACCTGTGCATTTCCGGGTACATGTTTTTAGTGCCTGCATATTTGCACTGTTACCTGCTGGAAGTGGTACACCTTCTTTGTTGTACAACGGACTACATCCAGCCCTGCTTATTGTAGCTTTGTTTGCATGCATGTTTGCTTGAAGTTCCCTGGAACACTGATTCCACCTGCAATGCAGATTTACGGAGCTTCTGTGGATTCATAGTGACATCTGCATAGCTTACTATATGTATGTCCATGTCTCACTTGACAGAACGTCACTGTTTGTCCTGTTCACATGTACGTTGCCTGTGACACATTGCATATGACTTACCTGGCATTTGCCCACGTGAGCGGACATATATGCCAGCGCTATCAAATCAGAAGCACTACACCCACACATACTCACCTTCAGTACGTTGTTCCCCATTGGCCCTATGTGTTGTTAATCACCATGGCAATCACAATACTATGGTAGCATGTGCAAAGGTAACTTGTGAATCACCTCTATGGTCCAGTTGTGGAATATGTGAGTCATGTGGCAATGTCACAGCTGCCACATGTACGCAGTCAACCCTCTCCACTGGCCATGAACGTACAACACATGTGTGAGATGCAACCACATAGCCAATCTGGGGACTGAGCAATCTGAACCCAGTACTGGCATACCCTGTCAGGTGGCATGACATACTACAGTGACTACAATTCCAGTCTGACATAGACCTACACTGACAGCAATCCAAACACATGAACACACTGGGGCATACTTGGAGCCTCAGAATAGCATCCTGCCTGAGCATTACACACCTCCGCAGCTGGCACACAGGCATACGTTAAGTCAGGACAGAGCACATGCAACACATAGCACACACATCCTGTGTGCCAAACACTCACAGCCTGTAGGGCTACACAACATACCTGCTACAGATGTGTTAGGTACCTCTCTTGTCTGGTACAGTGGGGTCCCGCTCACCAGGCTGTACAAGGTGAAGGTCACAGTGATATGCCCGTGGGGCACTATGGTCCACCACATAACACAAGCATACAGGTCAGTCAGAGGCATGGACACATTGTCCGTGCCACTATGGATGACCTGTGACATACCTCCCTGGACTACATGATAGGGAACATAGAAGGGCTCTCTGAGCATGTGGCACAGGCTGGTATGACCCGACCTTGGTTGGCATCATACCCTCACCAGGAATGCTACCACAATATGTAGAAAGGGTGTTCTATGTCTACATTTTGCTCATTTTTCAATGTCATTCATAGGGTATCCAATGCCTGTCAGTGTGTGCTTACATGCTAGGGAAGCCACAATGCTTTGCTAGGGGCAGCTTGCACCTGTCACCCATGGGCCATTGTATATTGGCGAAGCCTCTTGATACACACATAGTGCCTTTTGATGCAGGGCTCAGATTGCATAGCCACTTCCATGGGTATCACACGGGATAGGACACTAACAGTAATGCTGCACAACGCCACCAGTGCACACCGCAAGATGCATGCACCAGACACTGTCCTTAGCATGGTGAACTGCAACATCTGTGCAGTAACAGATTCTTGATTCAAGGCTCACAGGTGCACCCCATCACTGCCAGGTTATACCTCATACCATGCTTGTTGTCCCCTACACATGCACCAGACATGAACAGGGGGGAAGTATCTCAAGGCACCACAGATACACACACATCCAGGTTGGTGGCACAGCACAAAGCATCAGGGCCTATCCATGTGCAACTAACAGTGGGTTAGACTGCCTTCAGGTTCATAGCCTGGCACACACAACCCTCCCATACAAAGGAAACCCACCTGTCCTCCCTGACAACACTGGGAATATGACGGTCTCTACATACGTCTTTATATGGCTGGACTGTAACCACCCGAACATAGTGTGTGAGCATTACTGTAGCTACAACACCCTAGCTGAAAGGTTCCTAGCATGTAGTCACTGAATTGCAATGGAACAACATGTTACCACTCCCACAACAGGTGTGAACATGCAGCACCTGTTCATCAACAACATGTAGACTATATGCCCCAGACCAGATGTGTATCCCCCACTGCTAGGATGATACCATATACAACTCACACTGTATATACACATACCACATGCAGCCCCTGCACAGAAAGACACAGTCATAATGTTATGCAGTGCAAATACCATTTATTCATGAGGCAGGTGTCAGACATGGGAACTATTGAAGGTCACAGGTATATATGTGTACGTGGCACACACATACATCATGTGTGCATTGCCATTACTGGTTTAATCAATGTCATGCATTATTATGAACAACAACCCACACACATGGGCATTCTGTGTGACACAAACACACGTGGCATTTGTGGGATTCCAAAACATAACTAACTGTGCTATGACAGTAGTGAGAGACCCAGTAGCAGAGCACACTATTTGCATTACTGGGCGATTTGCCCTGTTTGGCTGTACTTATAGGGTGCTGACATCACCTGTGTTTAGTGGGGGAATATGCAGCATCTGGTGTGTTGTAGTAGTTGCCAAAAGGGACTGTTCTCTAACACTTGTAATTGCACACACACACACCTATGTGGCACACACATACATCATGTGTGCATTGCCATTACTGGTTTAATCAATGTCATGCATTATTATGAACAACAACACGCACACATAGGCATTCTGTGTGACACAAACACACATGGCATTTGTGGGATTCCAAAACATAACTAACTGTGCTATGACAGTAGTGAGAGACCCTGTAGCAGAGTGCACTATTTGCATTACTGGGCTATTTGAACTGTTTGGCTGAACTTATAGGGTGCTGACATCACCTGTGTTTAGTGGGGGAATATGCAGAATCTGGTGTGTTGAAGTAGTTGCCAAAAGGGACTGTTCTCTCACACTTGTAATTGCACACACACACACACACACACACACACACACACACACACACACACACACACACACACCCCCCCCACCACCACACCACACCACACACACACTTCCAGGATTCATACCCCTACCTAATTATGTTATGACACTAGTATAAGATGCAGTAGCAGAGCGTGCTATTGGCATTACTGGGAGATTTGGCCTCTTCTGCTGTACTTATAGGTGGCTGACATCATCTCTGTTTACAGATTGCAATATGCAGCAGCTGGTGTGTTGTACTGGTTGCCAAAAGGGACAGTTCTCTCACACATGTAATTGCACACACCCTACTAATCCCCCCCAACACACACACACACTTGCCATTTGCAGGATTCAAACCCCTACTTAACTATGTTATGACACTAGTAGTAATTGCACACACCCTACTAACCCCCCCCCACATACACACACTTGCCATTTGCAGGATTCAAACCCCTACTTGACTATGTTATGACACTAGTACAGGATGCAGTAGCAGAGCGTGCTACTGGAATACTGGGGGATTTGGCCTCTTCTGCTGTACGTATAGGTCGCTGACATCATCTCTGTTTACAGATTGCACTATGCAGCAGCTGGTGTATTGTACTGGTTGCCAAAAGGGACAGTTCCCTCACACATGTAATTGCACACACCCTACTAATCCCCCCCCCAACACACACACACACACTTGCCATTTGCAGGATTCAAACCCCTACTTAACTATGTTATGACACTAGTAGTAATTGCACACACCCTACTACCCCCCCCCCCACATACACACACTTGCCATTTGCAGGATTCAAACCCTACTTAACTATGTTATGACACTAGTACAGGATGCAGTAGCAGAGCGTGCTAGTGGAATACTGGGGGATTTGGCCTCTTCTGCTGTACTTATAGGTCGCTGACATCATCTCTGTTTACAGATTGCACTATGCAGCAGATGGTGTGTTGTACTGGTTGCCAAAAGGGACAGTTCTCTCACACATGTAATTGCACACACCCTACTAATCCCCCCCACATACACACACTTGCCATTTGCAGGATTCAAACCCCTACTTAACTATGTTATGACACTAGTACAGGATGCAGTAGCAGAGTGTGCTACTGGAATACTGGGGGATTGGTCTCTTCTGCTGTACTTATAAGTCGCTGACATCATCTCTGTTTACAGATTGCACTATGCAGCAGCTGGTGTGTTGTACTGGTTGCCAAAAGGGACAGTTCTCTCACACATGTAATTGCACACACACTACTAATCCCCCCACACACACACACTTGCCATTTCCAGGATTCAAACCCCTACTTAACTATGTTATGACACTAGTAGTAATTGCACACACCCTAACCCCCCACATACACACACTTGCCATTTGCAGGATTCAAACCCCTACTTAACTATGTTATGACACTAGTACAGGATGCAGTAGCAGAGTGTGCTACTGGAATACTGGGGGATTGGTCTCTTCTGCTGTACTTATAAGTCGCTGACATCATATTTGTTTACAGATTGCACTATGCAGCAGCTGGTGTGTTGTACTGGTTGCCAAAAGGGACAGTTCTCTCACACATTCAATTGCACACACCCTACTAATCCCCCCCCACACACACATACACACACACTTGCCATTTGCAGGATTCAAACCCCTACTTAACTATGTTATGACACTAGTAGTAATTGCACACACCATACTAAATCCCCCCACATACACACACTTGCCATTTGCAGGATTCAAACCCCTACTTAACTATGTTATGACACTAGTAGTAATTGCACACACCCTACTAACCCCCCACATACACACACTTGCCATTTGCAGGATTCAAACCCCTACTTAACTATGTTATGACACTAGTACAGGATGCAGTAGCAGAGCGTGCTACTGGAATACTGGGGGATTTGGCCTCTTCTGCTGTACTTATAGGTCGCTGACATCATCTCTGTTTACAGATTGCACTATGCAGCAGCTGGTGTGTTGTACTGGTTGCCAAAAGGGACAGTTCTCTCACACATGTAATTGCACACACCCTACTAATCCCCCCCACACACACACACACACACACACACACACACACTTGCCATTTGCAGGATTCAAACCCCTACTTAACTATGTTATGACACTAGTACAGGATGCAGTAGCAGAGTGTGCTACTGGAATACTGGGGGATTGGTCTCTTCTGCTGTACTTATAAGTCGCTGACATCATCTCTGTTTACAGATTGCACTATGCAGCAGCTGGTGTGTTGTACTGGTTGCCAAAAGGGACAGTTCTCTCACACATGTAATTGCACACACCCTACTAATCCCCCCACACACACACACACACTTGCCATTTGCAGGATTCAAACCCCTACTTAACTATGTTATGACACTAGTAGTAATTGCACACACCCTACTAACCCCCCCACATACACACACTTGCCATTTGCAGGATTCAAACCCCTACTTAACTATGTTATGACACTAGTACAGGATGCAGTAGCAGAGCGTGCTACTGGAATACTGGGGGATTTGGCCTCTTCTGCTGTACTTATAGGTCGCTGACATCATCTCTGTTTACAGATTGCACTATGCAGCAGCTGGTGTGTTGTACTGGTTGCCAAAAGGGACAGTTCTCTCACACATGTAATTGCACACACCCTACTAATCCCCCCCACACACACACACACTTGCCATTTGCAGGATTCAAACCCCTACTTAACTATGTTATGACACTAGTAGTAATTGCACACACCCTACTAACCCCCCACATACACACACTTGCCATTTGCAGGATTCAAACCCCTACTTAACTATGTTATGACACTAGTACAGGATGCAGTAGCAGAGCGTGCTACTGGAATACTGGGGGATTTGGCCTCTTCTGCTGTACTTATAGGTCGCTGACATCATCTCTGTTTACAGATTGCACTATGCAGCAGCTGGTGTGTTGTACTGGTTGCCAAAAGGGACAGTTCTGTCACACATGTAATTGCACATACCCTACTAATCCCCCCCACACACACACACACACTTGCCATTTGCAGGATTCAAACCCCTACTTAACTATGTTATGACACTAGTAGTAATTGCACACACCCTACTAACCCCCCCCACATACACACACTTGCCATTTGCAGGATTCAAACCCCTACTTAACTATGTTATGACACTAGTACAGGATGCAGTAGCAGAGCGTGCTACTGGAATACTGGGGGATTTGGCCTCTTCTGCTGTACTTATAGGTCACTGACATCATCTCTGTTTACAGATTGCACTATGCAGCAGCTGGTGTGTTGTACTGGTTGCCAAAAGGGACAGTTCTCTCACACATGTAATTGCACACACCCTACTAATCCCCCCCCACACACACACACACACACTTGCCATTTGCAGGATTCAAACCCCTACTTAACTATGTTATGACACTAGTAGTAATTGCACACACCCTACTAACCCCCCCCACATACACACACTTGCCATTTGCAGGATTCAAACCCCTACTTAACTATGTTATGACACTAGTAGTAATTGCACACACCCTACTAACCCCCCCCACATACACACACTTGCCATTTCCAGGATTCAAACCCCTACTTAACTATGTTATGACACTAGTACAGGATGCAGTAGCAGAGCGTGCTACTGGAATACTGGGGGATTTGGCCTCTTCTGCTGTACTTATAGGTCGCTGACATCATCTCTGTTTACAGATTGCACTATGCAGCAGCTGGTGTGTTGTACTGGTTGCCAAAAGGGACAGTTCTCTCACACATGTAATTGCACACACCCTACTAATCCCCCCTAACACACACACACACACACACTTGCCATTTGCAGGATTTAAACCCCTACTTAACTATGTTATGACACTAGTAGTAATTGCACACACCCTACTAAACCCCCAACATACACACACTTGCCATTTGCAGGATTTAAACCCCTACTTAACTATGTTATGACACTAGTACAAGACGCAGTAGCAGAGCACGCTATTGGCATTACTGGGGGATTTGGCCTCTTCTGCTGTACTTATAGGTCGCTGACATCATCTCTGTTTACAGATTGCAATATGCAGCAGCTGGTGTGCTGTACTGGTTTCCAAAAGGGACAGTTCTCTCACACATGTAATTGCACACACCCTGCTAATCTCCCCCCCACTCACACACACACACACACACACACACACACACACACACACTTGCCATTTGCAGGATTCAAACCCCTACTTAACTTTGTTATGACACTAGTAGTAATTGCACACACCCTACTAACCCCCCCCACATACACATACTTGCCATTTGCAGAATTCAAACCCCTACTTAACTGTGTTATGACCCTAGTACAGGATGCAGTACAAACCCCTACTTAACTATGTTATGACACTAATGCAGGATGCAGTAGCAGAGCGTGCTACTGGAATACTGGGGGATTTTGCCTCTTCTGCTGTACTTATAGGTCGCTGACATCATCTCTGTTTACAGATTGCACTATGCAGCAGCTGGTGTGTTGTACTGGTTGCCAAAAGGGACAGTTCTCTCACACATGTAATTGCACACACCCTACTAATCCCCCCAACACACACACACACACACTTGCCATTTGCAGGATTTAAACCCCTACTTAACTATGTTATGACACTAGTAGTAATTGCACACACCCTACTAAACCCCCCACATACACACACTTGCCTTTTGCAGGATTCAAACCCCGACTTAACTATGTTATGACACTAGTACAAGACACAGTAGCAGAGCATGCTATTGGCATTACTGAGGGATTTGGCCTCTTCTGCTGTACTTATAGGTCACTGACATCATCTCTGTTTACAGATTGCAATATGTAGCAGCTGGTGTGTTGTCCTGGTTGCCAAAAGGGACAGTTCTCTCACACATGTAATTGCACGCACCCTACTACCCCCCCCACACACACACGCACTTGCCATTTGCAGGATTCAAACCCCTACCTATGTTATGACACTAGTACAAGATGCAGTAGCTGAGTGCGCTATTTGCATTACTGGGTGATTTGGCCATGTCTGCTCTACTGATAGGGTGCTGACATCATCTGTGTTTAGAGGGGGAATATGCAGTCTCTGGTGTGTTGTAGTCATTCCCAACAGGGACAGTTCTCTCACACATATAATTGCACACACCATGCAAGTATCTGTTGCTCTGAAAGTGTTTGTGGTACGTTATTGCCATAGCTTTCCCTATCTCTATGAACAACTTGTGTACTGTGGCAGATGTATGCATATGAGTGGGATCCAATACTGTAGTTATGTCTCTGTTGTGATTTCACTGTGTGCACTGGACAGATTACTGTATTGGGGGTGTTTCCTGTATTAACACATACACATGCCAGATATGTGTGTGCAACAGCTGAACTATGAGATGGCCTATGTGTGTGAGCATGCCCAGTTCACAGTTGGTATGGCTTCCTGACTGACACGTCTCATTTTTCTAAGTGTGTGAGTATGCCCAGTGTGTACCTTCCATATGTTGGGATCTGTGGTCCACCACATTTGTGTTTGTGTATGGACTTCATCTAAATTTCACATGTACAGTTCAGTGTTGGACATCAGGTTGTGTTCTTACTGGCCAACTGCTTTGTGTGTGAACCTGACAGGCATTATGCTGTGCCTGCAGGGTTGCCATGGGATAGTTTGCATACAATTGTCAACATCCTTTTTGACTGGCCACACTTTATTGCCGTATAGTGTACTGTTTCAGTACTTTCACAGAGACCTGGTAGTATTAGGGTGATCTTATGAGCCTTGACCCAGGTTTCTGTTACAGGTCAGATATTACCATTCCCCATGCTGGGGTGTGATTGATCTGCATGCATCTTGCAGTTTCCACCTCTGGCATTGGGTAGCATTACATCCAGGTTGTTAAACCTTGTGCTACCTATGGTGGTGTGTTTGTGTTTCCAGCCTTACCTATTCAAGGCACTGTGGGGGTGATGACAGCCTTTGCCAGTATCCACACAGCCAGGTGTGCTGGGTGTGTGCCATCCCTGGCAGGTGGTGCATTCTGTCTTGGCCAGCATGTCATCCCAGGCTGTCAGACATTTGTTTTCCTGTGACTTGCAGCAATACTTCTGCCAATTATTGTACTTGGTCTTGTTGTCTTCATAGTGTGGCATTGTGCTTCGTGCGGGTGGGATGTTGGCAGTGCTGTCATGTTTGCATATACTAGACAGTGTTACATGGCTTAACACGTGGCAATCTTGCCTCAGGTGGTGCTGCAGGGCTGACTATGTTGGATGCACATACTACACTCCCTGTACATGTTTGACTGCAGGTTGTGTCATGTTAGGCATCCCTTATACTATCTGAGTGAGTCAGATAGGGGTATCATTCCCAGGGTTCCTACTGTGCCAGTGTATGTGCTATGTGTTGCCTCTTTGCCAAGGCCAGGGCATACTGGGCACGCCTCCTTCTGCCTACTGGGGCAGGCTCAGGTTGTTCCTCCTCCGAGTCATGCTCTACCTGTGATGGCCTTGGCAATGGTGGGGGGCTGCTTGGGCCACCCCTATGCTGGTCCTGCTGCAGCTGTTTTTGCAGAATCATGTTATGTAGCATAGAACATACCATGACAATTTGGGTACATGTAGTTGGTGTGTACTGCAAGGCTCCACCAGATGTGTCCAGGCACCGGAAACATGACTTGAGCAACCCAAACACACGCTCTATTACATTTCGTGTTTGTGCGTGTGCCTCTTTATGGTGTTCTTGTTTGGGAGTGTGTGCATTTCTGATGGGTGTCATTAGCCACAGCTCCAGTGCGTATCCAGCATCCCCCACTAAGTGATCACGTGGAATGTCCCCATTGGCAAATGTCTGGTACAGCTGCGTCAGATGCCAGATATGGGAATCATGGTAGCTTCCAGGGCAGCCAGCACACACATTGGTTATTATGCCCTGGGCATCACACATGGCCTGGCAGTTGATGGAGGGGAAGACCTTGTGGTTAATGTAGGCCCTACCCCGCTCACCAGCTGGTGCCTTGATGCGTATATGCGTGCAGTCTATTGCACCCACTACCTCAGGGTATTCCACTATTTGCTGGAAGAGACACATATTGCTGGCCAATGCCTCACAGGAATTGGGGAAATATACATGGTCTCTGACATGTGCTGACATGGCATCCAGGAACTGATGCAGTATCCCCATCATGTCACCAGTTGGTCTCTGGAAGGTACCTGTTGCTAGTATTCTTAGGCCAACACATACCTTGGTTTCCACTGGGATGGGTTCCCCTCTGTTGGTTCTGTGTGTGAGGCATGGCCTGCACAGCTCAACAATTTTCTGAAGGAGGTCTCTGTCCACTCTATAGCGCTCCACTATCTCCAGCTCATGTAACCCCTGGTAGGTGACCCTGGGCCTGTACACTCTTCTCCGTCTCCTCACTGTGGGTTGTCTGGCAGCATTTGCATTGTCACCACCCTCAGCAAGTCACCCGTGTCTCCTTATGACAGCTATAGTAGTCCCTAGCATTTTTGGTCTGAGCAAAGCTTTTTCAGTTTTCACTTCTAATAGCTTACTCCTGTGTTGCAGTGTCTCTTGAGAGAAACATACTGCACTGCTGTTTGCAGAGTTTTAAGTGCTGGGCTGGGCTAGTATTCTGCCTGTGTAATTGCCTGCTTCTAATTGTTTTCACCTGCCAGCTCCAGCAGTATTCCTTGCTAGCTTCCTACTATTTCTGTTGCTTCCTTTTTCCTGTCTGTTTCCTCAGGGAGGAGCAACGCATACCAGCGAAAACACACTCACAGTGGCTTACACACACGCACACATGCTTACACGGAGTAGAATCTGCTTATCTGGGTTAAAACGTATGCACACCAGTGCAAACAGTCTTAGAAGTCTGCCAACAGGCTCCCACATGCTCAGTCTGCCTTACATGCGCGCACACTGCCCTACTGCGCCTCCTGGCCCTCACACGTGCACATGCACGCCCAGCAAGAAACTTTGGTGTTGGCTACAGTGTACACCTTCCATTTCTTGACTTTCCCATGCTTATCTTGTGGCACTCCTCTTTCCATGATCTGTATCTGACATCTGTCACATCACACTGTCCGCCAATGAACTGCATTTCTTTCTGCCATTCCCCCCTGTGATGTCACCTATCTGCTACTCTGTTCCTCCCCCTTATGTAACTCTTACACTACTCGGAATGTGCTCATTTGCTATGTGACAGTGGGATTCAGTATCCTATCACTCATTTACATAAGGATTACCTACTAATGCTTAGTTACATGTCTTAGACTCAGCTTCCCCCCTTAGCAACCACTACACGGTGGCCATGTTGTTTTTGGTCTGCTGGTCCCTGCATTGTAAATCCATGAATTGCACAAAACCCACATTTGTGGGTTTATAGCCTTCATGTTTATGTTTTATATAGCGCACCCCGTTTGCACGGGGCTGCGCTGCGTTTAAAAAAAAAAAAAATATTTTCTCATATTTGCATTGGGGTACCTTGCCAATGGCCCCATATTTGGCCACTGGCATGCTGTCTGACACATATGCATCCTTTATTTGGAGCTGACATGGCTCCATTGTGTTATTTGCAGAAACGTACTCAGTTGTCAACTGAGTACATTTCTGCAGCTAACACGACTGTTACACGGGCTGGTTTCAGCTTCGTGGATCGCTAATGTACCTCATTTGCATGCCTTTCAGCTGCAAGTGAGGTAATTAGCATATCCACGCCCAGTCCATGTAAGAGACTTTTTAGCTGGTCTCTTACACAGAATTTCGGGCTGTTCCTAGATCGCGAGGGCTGCATGGAGTCTTACATGACTCTTAGACTCCGTGCAAGCCTTCGTCAATCTTGCCCATTATCTTTGCCTTAAGGATTTCAGAAAGTGCCAATAATCTAGTAAATGTTTATGGTGCCCTAATATAACTGATTCAGTTTAAAAATCTACATTTTTGGCTTTGTGTTCTCTTTTAACTTCATGTTATTACTATGAGTGTTAAGGGAGTATCTTCCACTAATTTATGTAGCTTCTGTATACCGAAAAGAAATAGAATTAATGTTTTTTTTCAACATTAATTACTCAGACACTGATATTCAAAAAACACACATTCTCCAAACACATCCCATTTAACCATAGGTTTAATTTGTGGCTGTCTATGTTAGATTTATTTCAATTTACAGAAGAAAGATATTTTCCACCATTCAAATAATCTACCAATTGTTTGGAATACAGGAAATCCTCCATGATAAGAGCTCTACTTTCTTTTCCAGTTTCATTATCCAAACCGATATGTGATACTTCAACTCGAATAACTGCTGTCTTTCATGTGTAGTCAAATTATAAAGCAAATTAGTTTTGTTACACTCATGAAAAACATGCTTCATTTCTTGCACACATGATTTTTTGTAAAGTGCAATAGTAGGGACTAAAGTTGGATTAAAAGAATTTTTCCAATTAACTGTCTTTCATTTGTCAACTTCCCTTTTTTGTCATGAAACATTAAATTCATGTTAAATTTCCTGCAGTACACTTTAAGTTACAATAAAATGTCTATCATATTTGGTTTACTCATATGCATGGATGTGAAACATTTTGATTCTAAGTCACCAAACACTTGGGTATCATTCAGGTGACTATAATTGTACATTTAATATGTTTCAGTATAAAAAACAATACCTAAATCTTTCTCTAGCTAGTTCAATCACACACCATGCCTCTCCTATGCTATTTATTAAAAAAATCCTTCTTGTTGTCTGTCTCTGTGTTCCTATAATTGAATTTGCACATTTTGTGTGGTTGATTGCCCCATTCCATCAACCTTGGGAACCTCCTTATAAGAGGATGAGTTGATAAGAAAACATTATATTGGATTCCACCTCCTCAGCTTTTGCCATCTCCTCTTGCACTGAGCTGATAATTACTTTGCCTCCAAGGAAGAAGAACTGTCTGTGAAACTTAGAGGTTTAAATGAGAAGAGGTGAATATCACAGAAGGTAGGTAGTGCATATGGCTAATATGTAGCAGTTGCACAGAAAAATTTCAAATGTGCTTTACTTTACAAAGAATAATAGGTCTAGATCAAGCCTATGTCAGTGTGGATGATACCTGTTTAGAGAGTGCAGACCATATGGAAATGATCAACAAAGCATGAATAATACTGCCAATGCAACTGGAAGAAACCCTGTGCAGAGTGTATAATATATATATATATATATATATATATATATATATATATATATATATATATATATATATATAGATATATAGGTTTACTATCAAAATGTCACATGTCAGTTATGCAACTTTAAAAGTTGAAAGGCATTTTCCTGAGTGGTGGAATTTAAAGTCGAAATATAATGAATCCACAAGAGAAAATGCTAGTGTGCATTTGTTCTTGTGGATTCATTATTTTGAATGGAGATCGCACTATAGTGAGGATTGGGAAATTTACCATTTCCTTCACTGTAGTGCAATCTCAGACTTTGTATATATAAGTAGCAGGGGGTGTGGGGGTGCAAAACGTATGTTGAATGGCACTGGATGCTGAGGTAAGTTTAAAAAATGTCAACTATATGATTTCGAATTGTTAACATTTTTTGGTTCATTATTTTGATCGGTGGCATCATAAGTTTCGACAATGTTTTGCAAGTAAGTAATTATTTGGAAAAAAATGATCAAAATTTGATAATAAACCTATATATATATATATATATATATATATATATATATAGAGAGAGAGAGAGAGAGAGATAGATAGATAGCTATAACACAGTTAGAAAATAACTAAATGGAAAGTCTGCAGTGTAGCTGCCCAGTAGCATAATCCATCCATACCAATAGGTTATTAATTCCCCTCATATGTGAAACATCTGTGGTGATGTGTGCACATGGATTATGAACTGGTGAAAAAGTGAATAACTGCTGTGGAATATATCTACATTTGAATACCAGTGCAAGTCACCCCTGCATGACCACATATTGCCATGTATTTATTTTATTTTGCAACATAGTGTCAGTCCAATTTAGTTTCCCATTTGTTAGGTTTTAATTATTCAGATATATGATAGGAGGTGATTGGTTCAGTGTCACTGTTGGTTCAGTGTCACTGTTGATCTGTGCCACAGTGTTATTTGTCTTGTTTCAAGTCTGTGACATAGTCTGTCAGCTGCATCTTATTGCATATTTATCACTTACTTGTTTATTAAAACAATGTTTTATTTAAAAATCAAAACCAAGCAAAACTGCAGACAATGCTAATCACTTTGTGCAATTCTCGAGCATGGTACACAGTACTTTAGCTCTGACAGCTGGTCCATTGTTCACTGTTAAAACATTCTCCTGGCTATACATTAGATCCAGACCAGGACTAGAATTTATATATGTCCTAATATTCTTTTCTGTTCCCTCTCCCTTCCCTTCTCCTTTTGTGACAACTTATTTGGAGAAAACTAGCTACGAGGTTAAAAATGGATTGACACATGTAAGTCTTTCAAAAAGTTATACAGTTCTTCACAAACTAGTTCATGTGAAGTGTGACATGCTTTTACACTTTACAACAGAAATAAACAAGAGATGACGGTTCTACTGCAGTTTTAGTAAATGCAGTAAGGTGATGTATGAAAAGCACAACCATGGCAAAATCCCAGGTGAACTAAATTCTATATCTGTGTTGTGTCACTCAAGTGGCTGTTTCTCCCATCATACATTTATTGCTTTTTATTGGAGTATCCTAGGACAAGAGATGAATACATTTGCTGAATTATTTTTCATTCTGATATTTGAAGGGTCACATTTCCTTTTGTAGGTTACTAGTTTTCTTTGTCTGCCAGTGCTTCCGTTATTTAACCCTTATATTAAAAATAACTGTGAAAGCATCTCATAAAGTATATAAAATTCACCTTCACAATCACCAAATCAAGGAGATGGGACCTTAGTATAATGCCTTTTCCAATGGAGAGTTCACTGGGAATGTAACTCCTTACTTATTTGTTTAATCAATGCCAGTAATAGAAGAGAAATCAAAGCCTGGAGTGAGTATAGAACCTGGTTGCCCAGGACCAATACTGAATTTACCTTTGCTGTTCTTTTACATTAAGAAATTCCAGGACAAGATATCTTATGGCAGAAGGTGCTTAATTGGTCTCTCTGATTTGGGAAGTACTGCAGGAAGCCCGAAGTTTGGTTTATTATTGGCATAAGAGTCAATTTTAAAGCTTTCTTTTTCTCTGTGAGGAGCTTTCCACCATGCAGCGGTGGTTAGCAGTGCTCTGATAATAGTAGCAAATGCCTAGACAGTAAAATTTACATATAAAGTTAGGATTTGATCTGAAACCTATTAAACAGTGTGGCATTGTGCAGAAATAAGCTCAGAGCAGCTAACTTGTGCATAGGTTCATAGATTAGTACAAGGCTAACTGGCTTTTTTGGCTATTTTAAGCCTAGCTAATTACCCCATATCAGAATCAAACCCTGCACCTCATGTCTGTAAGATAAACACCTTAACAGTTATGCCAACCTCCCACAACAATTGTACTCCTCTGACTAGACACACACACACACACACACACACACACACACACACACACACACACACACACACACACACACACACACACACACATATTACTGCTGTGAAATTACAACCCATGCCTATCTATGTACACAAACTAGAGAACTCAGTATTTAACGCATGCACCATGGCACAAGCCTAACATCAAATAGCACTGTATATCCCAGAATTATGCAACATCCTGCTCTTAACCCCAGAAAATACCCAAGGAGACCTCTATTAAAACCCTATCTTTAATCTGAAACATCCATTCGTATTACAGGACCAGACAACATGAATATGCAATTTCCAAATGTCCATGTGGTCAGAGTGGTATATTTTGGCAGTCCTAAGGCAATGTAGCAGTTATCACATGCTCTCAGACAACCAGTTAAATAATTAAAGAAAATAACATGGTATTTGAGAGATCTAAATACACATCTTCCTTGGAGGCAAAAATCTCGCATACAAATGAGTTTGTCAGGAATATCCACACTACATCCCTCACACATACTGTTCAACACAGTGGCTTATGTTGACATTCTTAAAATAAATATTTCCAAATCTCAAAGCCCTACAATACCACTTAATGGCAGCACTGTTCCTCAGCAATCACTAAAGCACACAGCAAAAGCAACATCAAATATCTCACATAAGCCTACACCTAATGCCTCCTCTTGCAAAATCCATAAGGCAGGCATACACTTTACTTAGTACTTGTCATTGGGGACTCCATTGTGTGACACACTAATACCCCACTAACCAGTTTAGACAAGGAGAAGATAACAGTTAGGTGTCTTACTGGAGCCAGGATACACAATATCATGCACACACTCAAATGATTGCACCCTCAGTAACAATATGATTCTGTCACTGTCCATGTGGGTTCAAATGATCTAAGATAAACCTCACTGGACTATCTGAAAAAATATAGAATGGATCTCAAGGAATATGTATTACTGATAGGTGTGAGCATTGCTCTGAGTACCATTCAATCTTCACCAAGAATGATGTCACAGTATGAACATAAAGTGATTGATTTTAATAACTGAAACAGTTTGTGGTCTAACTCCAGGGGGACACAATACATGTCAATGTGGGAGAACATGGTCAAAAGACCACATTGCTTTGCCAAGGTTGGGTTGCACTTTCCCTCCATAGGCTTTTGGATATTGGCTAAAACTTTATCCACCCCTTAGAGCCTTTTTTGGCTATGCCAAAAAGACAAAACTATCAACACAGTGAAAAAGTCTACAGGCAAGCTTAATGTGTTGCTGTTCAGTTCTTGGTTCCTAAATAAAAATACTCCAGACCCTTCAAGCCCTGAATGTAGACATCTGCACTGTGACTGAGTCTTCATTTAAAACTATAGAAAGTACTCCAGAAGTGCAAGGCTATAGTGCATTCCACACATTTGGACCAGCAGCAGCACAGATTGCATCCAAAAGTGGAGGTGTTTTGATCTACGTTAGCAACAAACATACCTCCAGGTTCATTAAACAGGATAATACCATGGAAGTCATCCATGTGCAAGTCATCATAGACAAGGTTTCTCACCATATCATGGCTAGTTAAAGGTCACAATCTATGCCTCTAGAGTCTCTCAACTCTTACCTAATCCTACTAGAGGTTTTTACGATCCGACCAAACACCCTACTCATGGATGACTTTAACTACACCTCAATAGACCGGGAAATATACACTGCCTCAAACTTACAGGCAGAATGCTTCCTGGACTTTGTTATAACAAACACCCTGGAACAGATATTGCATAAGCCAAACATAGTATCAAGCATACTGGATCTGTTACTCATCAGCGTGGGGACCATCGACCCTCACCCCCTCCATTTCATGTCTTCATTAGTGAGGTTGGATCACAGAGCTGTCTTATTTGAAGTAAAAATCTAACTGGAAAATACAGCTAAACCAGTAACAGTTAGGAACTATTCAAAGGCAAACTACATCATATTGAGTGACAGTTTGTCAAAATTCAATGCTCCTCCCAGCCCTGAGACCACAGCTACCTATGCAGAATTATTCACAGAGTCACTATACAAATATGTGACATTCAGCATAGAAGCTGCTGTAACTACCAGAAATAAACCTAAAACAAAAACTAAAAATTAACCCTACTAGTTGGATCATCACCTAAACAAGGTAGATAAAAAAAGAAAACTGATGGCTAAAATCAGGTAAAGCAACTCCCTTAAAGACAAGTGCTCACCTATACAACTAAACAAGAAACTAAGAGGTCTAATTAACTCCAATAAGGCCAACTATAAGATCATGATAACCTTGCAGCCTATGGAAAATCAGACGGCCTTCTTCAGTTATGTCTGGAATCTTAGATGTAACACACAAGTGTGTTGAAATGGTAGTGCATGGTGCCACTTACATTGATCAGGGTGACATAGCACATCCACTGGCTGATCATTTTAACTCAAACTTCACCCCCAGCTCCACCAGATGAAATCTCCTCCAAGATTCTTTCTTCATGTATCAGCAAGCAGTAGGTGCTGTCAGCACTCACTAAAGTCATTAACACTAACCCTCATAGGTCCTGACAACTTCCCCAGCTGCCTCCTAATCAGAATAAAACATGACCAGTTGGGAAGACCTGAGGCAAACTTAAACCACAGCCTTGAAACATGCTACATTCCATGTGAGTGGAGGACTACAACAGTCATTCCTCTCCATGAGGGTGGACCACCAAGCAATCTGTGAACTAAGGACACATTGATCTAACAAGCCTAGTATGAAACACATTGAATGAATTATTATGGAGATGATAAACAATGATTTTGGCAACCTACAGACACTGGACCCATCCAAATTTGTCTCTGTTATGGAAGGGTTATGCCCACTTAACCTAGTAGACTTCTTTGAGAGGGTCACCAGGGCAATGCATACGGGTAAAACAGTGCAAACAGGGTATTTTTATACAATACCCCACTTAGGCATTGTTGACAAGCTCTCTTAGTTAGGTGGTAACCCTAACATAAATTGTTGGATTGCTGGTTAATAGACATGACCCAAGAAGTCAGAATCATAAAGACACTTCCACCAAGAGATTTTCCACAAGTGGAGTACTCCAAGGTTCCATGCTGGGTCCACTCCTGTTTGGCATCTCCCTCTTAGAAGTCAAGGCTAACTTTAAAGGTCTCTGGCTCACCAAGTTTGTAGATATCTGTAAATTGAAAACTATTATAGATTCCTTCCAAGATAGAAACATCTTGCAAGTGGACTTAACACAGACAACTGCCTGGTACCGAAGCTATGATCTAAAATGCAATGCAAGTTAATTTCTCCATTGATAAAATGCCCCCATAAGTTGACCCAATAGTAAGAGATGTGGGAACATGTAGAAAGCAATGTAGCCCATGACCAGCATGTAACTAAGATAATAATAACATTCTAATCATTATGTATGGCATCCAAGTCCAAGGAAGTTATAGTACCACTCTACTTACCCTTATCAGACCTACCATTCAATACAATGCCACCTTTGGAATATAGCTAACAGGACAATTGCAACAGTTAATACACCAACAAAGGTTTTTCACCAGGAGTATTCAAGGCATATATACCCTCTCCTACACTGCTCAACTAAAGGCTCAAATTTTGTATTTAGTCTCTTACAAGCTGCTGAGCGGGGATCTTTGCCTGGGTTACAGGGCTTCCTCAGACCCAGTCCTGATGGATCTGTAGCACATGTGCAAAACAAACAGCAGCAGTAACAGTAGATTCATGGATCTAACTTCTCTTGTGACATAAACTGAACAAGGTGGAGAGGCAGGTATATGTCCATGTCCAGAAGGATCCCCACACTATAGAATAAGTTCCCCATCCAGGTAAAACAGAGTTTGTCCCTGATCCTATTCAGACAAAACCTTTACAAGTGAATGGGAAATTATACATTTACCCCCCCCCCCCCGGGTCTGACCCCATGTCCCTTATGGACAGAGGTGGTCTATAAGAAATATAAGAAAAGTATTATCCTAACTAACACCCCCCTACAGATCTTTTCTTTCTGCCTACTAATGTCCTCTCATTATGATACTTGAGACCCAAATGGTTTGGGGTATGTGGCTAGATTTGTAAGGGCCCTAGTGGTCATTATTCTAGTAGCAACCTATGAACTTATGAACAGTTGCTAAGCAAAACTCTCTGTCATTTCCATCTGTTCTATGAAAAATTAATCAAAATGTTTATGCAACTTGGTAATTTACATCCCAACTCTCTCTATGGCCAGTCTAGTTGCGATGGGTATTTTGAAGCATTGTAGCAATTGCCTCATGTACAGTGACAATCCACTTATTCTTAATAAAACATATAAAGTAGGCAAGAGGTGTAAATACACTTTAGTAGGCAAAACTCATACATGCATTTAAAACTAATCGTATAGAGGTTGTCAGTGACATTTGCACCACAACTACTGCACAGGGTAAAGACCCTACGTATAAAACTACTTACTGTGAGGTATTTACAGGTAATCTTCCTAAAATACTAAGACCTCCTGTAAGGCACAATCAAAAAGTAGGTCCTCATCATTCACTTAAACACCCCATTAAAACACAACCCACAGCTACACATCGTAATATTATATCCAATGCCTCTACTGCACCAGACTAAGTAAGGAGACAGTCATGGTTAACTGCCTTTCTGGGGCTAGGATCTGTCACATCACACAGGCACTCATGTCATCGAACCACAGATATTAGTATGACATTGTCATAGTTCACATGTGTGTTATCGACCAGAGACATACCTCTCTTGACTATCTGAAATGAGACACAATTGAGCTCACTGATTGTGTCTCAGGCAGGTGTGAGCCTAGCACTAAGCAGCATACTACCTTCTCCAGGGTGATGCCACGTTACCAACAGAAAATGATTGATTTTAACAATTGGATTAGCTTCTGGTATCAATCCAAGGGGGTACAATATCTGATGGCCTGGAGGACATGGTTGATGGATTATGCTGCTTTACAAGGGATGCTCTGCACTTATCTCCTCTAGGCTTTTGATATTGGCAAAGACATTTTCCACCCCCATAGTGCCTTTTTTGGCAATGCCAAACTGATAAACCTCCTGACTTAACTGAACCTATGAAGGAATATCTAAAGGTGGTACTGCTCAACGCTAGAAGTCTTAACAAGAAACTCCATGCCCTGAAAGTCTGACTCTCCCTGGAGAGTGTAGACATCAGTATTGTAGTAACAGAGAAGTCAAAGAGAGAACCCCAGCAATGCAAGCTTATAATGCCTTTCACACCTGCAGGCCAAGGTAGAAGAGTCTCAGTCAATACTAAAACCAATCTCACATCCAGACTAATTAAAGTGCAAGACCCACTGGAACTTGTATGTGTACACCTCACCATAAACAGGGTTTTGTATCATATCATTGCAAGATATAGGTCCCTTCCTTGGCCTAGGAAACCCATACTACCTATCTCAATGTACTAGAGTCTCTCAGTGCTCACCTTAATACAATATTCATGGGGGATCTCACCTACCCTCTATAGACTGGGAATCCTACTCCACTTCTAATGTACAAGCCAGGTGATGACTAAACATTGTTAATACCAACATTCTGGAGTAGTTAGTACTCCACTTCTAATGTACAAGCCAGGTGATTACTAAACTTTGTTAATACCAACATTCTGGAGTAGTTAGTACGCCAGGTGATTACTAAACTTTGTTAATACCAACATTCTGGAGTAGTTAGTACTCCACTTCTAATGTACAAGCCAGGTGATTACTAAACTTTGTTAATACCAACATTCTGGAGTAGTTAGTACTCCACTTCTAATGTACAAGCCAGGTGATTACTAAACTTTGTTAATACCAACATTCTGGAGTAGTTAGTACTCCACTTCTAATGTACAAGCCAGGTGATTACTAAACTTTGTTAATACCAACATTCTGGAGTAGTTAGTACTCCACTTCTAATGTACAAGCCAGGTGATTACTAAACTTTGTTAATACCAACATTCTGGAGTAGTTAGTACTGCCTTCTACCACCAGTACTAACATCCATGAACTTGTACTCCTGACCATGTGACGGTGATGTTCCTCACCCAATGTAATGTCTTCTCTCATCAGATTTGACCATAAGGCAGTATCTCTTGAAATAAAAATCAAATCTGGGGACCTAAACCAAAAAACAGTACAGAAATCAGAGGAATACAACTCTCCAAACCAACAAATAATCAAAAATCACAGGGTTGCTCGGATGTCACTGAACACGGCTCCAAAAAATGCAGTTTATTGTCACATCCACTAATAAACAACAACACTTTCAATGCATTTTCGTCTTTCTAAAGACTTCTTCAGACAAGTAATAATGCAGTATCACCAACTGAGACTTAAATACATAAATCATCCCTAGTCAGCCAATTAAAAAAAAACCCTTCCAATGAATCATACGTACTGCTTAAAACCTTAGCTTAAATTAATTAATTAGTTAAGAAAACATATAAAATTGTATATATAACTATATGTGCAAAATATAAATATATAAACTAATTAATTAACAAGAAAATATTTTATAAAAATTAAAGCAACCCTGTGCTTTTTGGTTATCCAAACCAAAAACCTTTACAAACTATTTTTAAGATTAACCTCTCTACTAAGCGACACTTTGGCTAAAATTTAGTCCCCCCCTCCCGAACCCAGTAAAAAAACATACCATATGGTGTGCTAGTTACAAAATCTCTGTACAGTCATATTGATAGTTGTATACAGCAAACTGTCAAGCTGTGCCCACTCATTAAGAGTAAGACAAATTCAAAACACAAGCCACCCTAGTGGAATCACGGTATCAATCAGTTTTACAACAAAAGGAAAAAAATCTTGGCCAAGAGTAGGAGGAACAAAGCCACAAATAATAAAAAACCCTGACCAGTCTAAACAGGCAGCTAAGAGGATCAATTAATACTTCAAAGGCTAAATCTGAAGAAAAAAATAGCTTCTTAGGCAAAGGACCACCACAAAGCTTTCTACAGCTATGTCTGAAACTTCAGGGGAAATATGCAACAATATGCAGAACTTATTGTGGATGGCATCACCCCCACTGATCCAGAGACCACTAACAACCTTTTGGCTGGCAGGTTCAGCTCAACCCCCCCCACTAGTCCAGAGGAAATCCTGTGTACCACAATCCCGCTGACCATCAGAAGAAAATAGGTCATGAATGCACTTTCCAAGGACAAAAACACTGCAACAATGGGCCCCAATAACATCCTTGGATGCTTAATAAACAGCATGAAACATAACTATTGTGTTCACTTGAATCACTTTGAAACACAAGCCTACAGTCAGGTTGTATGCCAAAGGAATAGAAGATGGCTACAGTCATTCTCCTGCACAAAGGAGGTCCAACCACTTATCCAGGTAACTACAGGCCCATAAGTCTGACCAGCCTCATACGTAAAGCCATGGAAGGAATAATCATGGACGTGATAAATGAGGAGTCTGGTAACCTGCAAATGCTGGACCCATCACATTTCAGCTATTTTAAAGGAAGGTCATGCCTATTAAATTTGGTTGACATTTTTGAAAGGGTCACCAGAGCATTGGAGGAATTCAAGACTGTGCACACAGCTTACCTCAACCTGGTCAAGGCTTTTGATACAATACCCCATTGAGGCATTATAGACAAAGGAACTAATTTAGGTATAAACCCTGTTATCACCAACTGAATAGTTAATTGGTTCACTGATAGGACCCAGGAGGTCAAAATAGTTGATGCCACCTCCACCAAAAGGCCAGTCACTTGTGGATTTCCCCAGGGCTTGGTACTGGACCTGCTCCTTTTTGGCATCAATTTCTCTGAAATGGAAGCAAATGTTGAAGGTTTATGACTGAATAGGTTTGCAAATGTTTGCAAGCTGGGGGTTATAAATGACTCTCCTGTCGATACTAACATTCTTCAAAAAAGCCTATTTCTGACTAACAAATAGTGCCAGATCATGGTCTTAAACTCAGTGCTAAGAAATGCATAATTGTACCCTTTTGGAAGTCAACCATCCCAGCTAAATACTATTTACTGCACCCTAAGAGTCAACCCAATTGTCAGAGATTTGGGTCATCATGTAGACAGTAGCCTTGGCTTTGACCAACAAGTGGCCACAGTTGTGAATAAATCCTTTTATATTGCAGAACTTATAAGTAAGGGCTTAGCATCTAGGTCCAAATATGTCATTATCCCACTGTACTCCTCCCTTATCAGACCGATCTTAGAGCAAAATGCTCCCTTTGGTATGTACCTCACCAGGCATATGCAGCAACTACAGCAATCTCAGAGGCTTCTTAAAAAAAGAATACAAGTCATAACAAACCTGCTTTATGCGAGAACCTTAAAGCCCTTTCCCTGTACTCCGTTTCCTTTAGCTTGCTGAGAGTTGATCTATGCCTGGCTTACAAGGCATCTGCAAAATCCACACTTATGAATTTCCTTCATATTCGTAATTCAAACACTACCAGAAATATAAGGTCTAGAGACCTGAGGTTTGTCTGTGACTTAAACAGAACATGCTGGAGAGACAGCTATGTGTCCCAAGGACTGCCCCTCCTATGGAACAGACTTCCTATCCATGTGAAGCTGAGTTTGTCTATTACTGAGTTACCCAGTTTAAGTACAACCTAGACCAGTGGATGGGGAATAGGAAATTAACACCGGGCCTGAAACGCATGTACCTTGAAACACAATAGAGTATATTCTATTTTTAACTCAACTGTGGACTACCTACTATTTTCTGTTTGATTATTTTGTAGCACGAATTTTACAGTTATATTTTACAGTTTGATTTTTATTAATTGAACTAAGTGCATAATAAAATTTAAGAAGGGAACATCACACCCGTCACACAGCAAAATTCCTTCTTCTTTTTTTTTTTAATATGGCAAATACTAACTATTCCATGTGGGATTGCAATGAGAAAAAGGCCTTCTGTATTGCCTTTCCATTTCTTAGCTGAGTGATCTGATACACAAGTCCAGAGGTACGGGACATCATACCACCATATACTATACATAACATGTGATGGTTTTGGAAGTCAATGAAAGTGGTGAATGCATTTTTAGAGTAGTGCAGTTTTGGTAAAGTAGAAAGAAGGCTGAGAAAGTCTTCTGAGGTTGTATTTTACTAGAGTCTATGGTTTTGTAGAGCTGAGAACTGACTGTTACTTTGGCTGTCTGTTTTACTGGGAGCCATTTGTTCTAAGTCAGTGCAAAACAGTGAGTTTGTAATTTTATTTATTTATTTATTTCATTTGTTAACCGAGTAGTGTCCGACTGGGCCAGGAGCCCATTTTCAGCGGATATCCGGGGAGAAAAGCTCCAAGAAGGTTACATAGTTATTTTACATTTGACATAAGTAAATTTTAGAAAGAAGAACTAGAACATAAATAATCGTGCAAATGGAACTTCAAATTACAAGGTTCTAGCATGATGTCTATAAAGTAAGCAAAATTAAACAAACACTTTTACCATATATTTCACATTCAAATTACAAGGTTCTAATACATGGTATCTATAACGTTAGGAAGAATTAAACAGTTTTAGCATGCATTTGTTTTTTTTTTCAATAACAAGTTAAGTTCTGAGTAACGAATAACAAATTATCTTATTTTGTAATGAAACAAAATATCTTATTGGAGATCATTTGTAGGGATTAGATGTTTTTCTTTGAGACAGCAGCAATTGGCAGTAGTCAGCTAGTAATATTCTTTTACCTGTTACAGGTTTGTTGGCTGCTTATTGGGATTCTCTTGACTCAGAGGAGTAGATAATTTATTTTTGTCAATTTTTCCATTGTGATATTGAAAGTTCAGAGCCTGTTCTAGCCCAACTACTAGATACTTGAAGGACATGGTTATTTAATTTTAGGAATGGTTGAGGTCTGAGATGTCAAGGTTCTTGGGAGCTTGGGCTAGTTTTTGGCACAGATAAAAAGACATAGCTTGGTTCTTTATAGGGGTTCAGTAGAAGTATGGACTGGATAAGCTAGTTATTTTGGAAGTGGAGGTCAGTTTGAAGATGAGTTTGGATTTGTATGGGGGTGTGACTACATTTTAGGATGACCATGTCATCTGTGCATAAGACAATAGGTATATATGGAAGGTTGCACATGAGTTTACTGATGAAAACTGAGAACAGTAGTGGTAGAATGCAGTCCTCTGAGATTCCTTTGCTGAAACATGCTACACAGGACAAGAAGCGAAGACCCTATTTTAACTTAAAAAGATGTGCTGGTGAGAATGTCAATTTCTGTACATTTGTTTACCACTATGAATTGAATGATTTGAATAAACTATATAAAGATTACACTGCTGAAGTTGCCTTTATCCATTTTAAACAGTTTCTCATCTGTCAAGGTGGAAAGAACAATCATTGCACGTAGGCTCCCCAGAATCCATCCCATTTTTTTCTTGTGGTATGGTTAAACATGGACTGTTAATTGGTGATATTGATTTTTTTCAAGGATTTTTCCTAATGTATAAAGCATGGAGATAGGCTGAAAGTAGAAAGGATCCTTTGGATAGTTTGTTGTTTGTTGAAGGGCTTATTTAGTGTGATTTTCCTAATAACTTGCATATTATTTTCTTTTATTTGACCACGATTAAACATATTGTCTGAGCCAAGAGGATAATCTGAAGTGATTAAGTAGAATTTTGAGACTTTCTGTCTTGCAGTCTTTTTTTTAAATAGAAGCAGTGAATGAGTGATAGAGAAAGCTGGGGTTGTGATATTGGTGTAGCTGTGGACACTTGCACTTGGGGCAGTTTATTAAATTCTTTGAGGAAGTGTGAAAAGGAAAGTTTAAGATGAGAGCAGAAAATAACATTTGAGGAGGAACTGCCAAGAGTCATGAGGTTACTTTCTTTCCAGAAGACTTTAGGTTTAAGTAGTATGTGTGTGTGTGTGTGTGTGTGGGGGGGGGGTGGTGCATGTGCCAGGGGTATCTGTATTTTTTCAAAGCTGGATTCATGTGCCTGGACTGTTGGCTTTGCTAAGTTACATACAATGGTAAATGAGCCACAGGACTGAGTGTTAGGAGTTTATCTTCCCTTTTGCCGAGCTTGGTTCCTTTGTTTCAGGAGATGTTTCAATTCTTCTCCAAACCAAATGTTTTTGAATGGCTGTAACATTTTTTTATCAGAGAAAGAATTTTTCCAGTAAAATAATAAGAAGAATTTGGATCAGTTTGGAGGTTGCTTCACTGTGGTTTGCTAAAGAGAGTTGGGGGTCCAATATAGGGAGGGCAGGCATTGTATAAGCTTGGTGATGCTGTACATGTTTATTTGCATTGAATGTTACAAGACTGAGGGTTTGTTAAATAGATTATTTCTTAACTGTGAAAGTAATGGGTAGTGGTCCTTGAATGCTGGTGGTTGAACTGTGAAGTTGGAGATAGTGACAGGGTTGTTTGAGAATGCTAGGCCTAATTAAGACTGGTTGGGGAATGTGGATTTAGATAAGTAGGATTTATGATTTATTGGTTGAGGTCAAGGTCATCTAGGATCTCAGACATTACTGAAGTGGGTACTAGATGTAATCAAGGTTGAAGTCTCCTTAAATTAGTATGTTGCAATTTTTTTGGTTGGTTGCAGTAATTGCCTATATCAGGGGACTGAATATGGACAACTAATTTCTGGGTTGAAGATAGGCACAGTCTATAAACATAGGTGGTGAGATGAAGGATTCACATTTAAAGAGAATCAAAATGAGATTTGTGTGTGAGGTGGAAGTAACTCATATCATGAGTATGAAGGTGAGGCTCCTGAGTGTTTTATAGAGTAGGACAGAGCCTGGTCAAGGGTCATGTTTGTAGTTGCAATTTATCTTATTTATTTGAAATTTGTTGACCAGAATAGTCTGACTGAGCAAAAGCCCTTTTTTAGTGGAGTACCAGGGAGAAAAGCTCCACAGTACAAAAACGATACAAAAATTATAAGACTGAAGAAGAATACAGTAAAAAATATATGATAAAACAATTAAGCAAATGTCCATAAAGCTCCACATGACAACAAAGCAGGAAGAATTATAAGATTGAAGTAAAATACAGTAAAAAATATACAATAAAACAATTAAGTGAATGTCCATAACAGTATAAGTAAATATAAACAGGGACATTTAATGTTTGTAGTAGGGACAGAATTAGGTAATAACTAAACACTGGCAAAAGACATTAAGTGGTCATCAGAGGACAATTGTACAGTTCAGAGTAGTTTGTTTAGTGAGTTATAGTGGTAGGGAAGGGAGAAACAGAGAGGATAGTGAAGGAGAAAGTGATGGGTTCAAGTGAGATGATTACAGTGATAGGCCCAGGTGTTGTTTAGGTACCTTTTGAGAGTTTTCTTAAATTCATGGATGTGGGTAATGTTTCTGAGGATCATGGGAAGCTTGTTCCATGAAACAGCAGGAAAGTAGCTGTAGAGATTCTGTTCAATAGATCTTTTAGGTTTGTGAACTTGTAAGAGACATTGGTCTGAGCTTCTGAGTAATCGATGGAGTTTATAGAGGGAGACAAATGAGGAGAGGCTAGGGCAGGAAGAGGACTTATTCAGGATAGAATGGATAATGAGAAGTTGCATAAATACGAGTTGGTTAGGAAACTCTAGCCAGCTGAGTGTCTGCAGAGGGTTACAGTGGTGTGATCTAGAAGGTAGATTAGCTGCAAATCTAAAAATTGTGTTGTAGGTAGTTTTGAGTTTGGAGAGTAGTGAGGACTTTAAGCTGGTTAAGATTTGGAAGCTGTAGAAGAGGTTAGGGAGAAGGTATGTTTGGTAAGTAAGATCCTGGAGCTAGTTGTGAGGAGCCTTTTGTTTCTATACAGTAGGAAAGGCGTTTGGTGGGTTTTCTTGGTACAGTGAAGTACATGAATGTAAAATTTAAGTTGGCCATCTGTTATTGCTCCAAGGAGCTTAGTGTGGGTTTCAGCTCTGATAGTAGTGTTGTTAAGGCAAGAGATTGTGAATGAGGATTTAAGATAATAAAGGGATTTTGGGAGGAAGAGAAGAATTTTTTTCATTTTAGGGTTAAGTATGAGTTGGTTGTTAGTAATCCATGTTTCAGTAAAAGATGCTTGTCTCTGGATTAGGGGGTCACAGGGGTTGTCAGAAACAGAAATTATTGTGGACTCGTCTGCATACTGTATAAGGGATGACTGAGGAAAGGATGTGTGAAGTTGGTTAGTAAAGATGTTAAAATGGAGGTGGCCTAAAATTGAGCCTTGTGACATGCCCATTTTGATGGAGAGAAAAGGAGATAGAGCAGAGAGTCATTTTATGTATTGCTGTCTGTCCTGGAGGCAGCTGTTGAACCAGAAGATATTTACTGAAGAGAGGTTGAATTGAGAGATGATGGAGAGGAAGATGGGGTGAGATACATGGTCAAAGGCTTTGGGGACATCTAAAAAGAGCCAGGACAATAGTTTATTATCTCTGGCTAGGGAGATGGAGTAAGTAAAGGAAATAAATACAGTAGTTGTGCTGTGGTGGGAGCAAAAGCTGTGCTGGGTAGGGGAGATCAGGTTTTATTGACTGAGATAAGCAGAGATTTGTTTATGAACACAATTCTCAAGAATTTTGGAGAGGGGGAGATAGTATAATAATAGGTTGATAATTAGAGAGCTGTCCAGAATTTACACCTTTGTGGATAAGTATGGTGTGGAATTTGTTTCAGAGAGTAGGGACAGTGGATTCACTGACTGAGGGGTTTATGAGGATGGAGACAGGATATGCTATGTAGTTAACAGCAGCCTTTAGGAAGAGAGATGGCAAGAGGTCAACTGATGGGAAACATAGTTTAAGTTTGAGAAGAAGTTTTTTTTAATATAACTGGTTTGAATTGGGATTTAGTGACAATGGGCTGTTTTGTAGTAGGGGTGAGATGTCGAGTTGATTGAGTGGGAATTGTGCATAAATTTGCTGATGGTATCTATGAAATATGAACTGAAAAGAGATGCAGTTTCATGGAGTGTGTTATTGGGGCAGGGGTTGGGAGTTGAGGGATTCCCTGGGAGGAGAATTTGGTTGATAGTTTTCTACAATTCTTTAGGGTTTCTGGGTTCTGTAGTCTTAGTCCAGAGTTATCAGGTGGAATCTCTGTTTTGAATAAGAGACTGAGTAGAGTTGGTAAGCCAAGGGGAACACTGTGATTTGACTCTGATAGTTCTGGGAGGGGCAAGGGAGTCAAATGTGTTTAGGAAGATGGAATTGAACTGAAGAATAGCTTCATATAGAGGTAGGGATGAGAGGAAGGACCAGACCATAGCAGTGAGAGAATTATTAAATGTATCAGGGTTGAACTTGGTTAGCTTTTGGCACTCTTAAAATTTATGAGGTCTAGAGAGATGGGGAGAAAATCCTTGCAGGCATATACGGGAGTGGTCACTGAGTCTGGTAGGGATTTAGGGTGGTGATAGAGGTTAGGTTTGGACAAAATGATCCAGTCTGGGATAGAGCTGTATTTGTGAGTTTATGAAGAAAAGAGGGGAGAGATAAGTTGGGTGTAGCCATATAGGTTTATGCTGGTGGGGGGGGGGTAGTGGTGAGGGACAGCCAGCTGATGTTAACATCACCTAGTATTATTGCTTCATTAGATATATTGTCAGACATCCACTTGAGGATTTGTTCTAATAACAGTATGCTCTCTCCTGGGGGTATGTAGATGGTGACTATGGTTAGGGTTTTATGGTTGTTGAGTTTGCATTTGGCAATAGTGAGTTCAGCTGGGTGAAAGGAGCGGGAAGGGTAAGTTGGGGGGATAAGGTAAGCAGGTTAGAGCACATAATGGCAATGCCTACACCTTTTTGTGTGTTCAGTCAAGGCATAGAATGTTGTAGCCAGGGGCAGAAATTCTTTGTCAGAGTTATGTGGTTGGAGAAATGTTTCAGAGAGAGAACTATGTTGAGGAAGTGTAGAAAGTAGGGAGATGGTGGAACCAAGAACCCAAAAATATAAGTATAAGTATAAATAAAGAGACTTGTAGGCTGGAAAATAAAATACTTGAAATTTATTACAAAATACAAAGTTAGGTAAGTGCTTTTGAGGCAATCCTCTTCATCAGACCTTAATACACCAATAAATTAGCACACAAGGTTTAAATAAAACCAACAACCAATAAAAATTCTTTAAAAATCAGTGAAACAACCCTCTTTTTTTCAAGAAAGGTTTTAAAGACACAGCACTGTTAAGACCTGGTAATAAGTATGCCTTAAAGTCAACTATCCACCTTAATTGAGCATATTCAGTTTCATAGTTAATGTCACCTTTTCTAAAACTCACATTTGTTTTCTGCAAAACCAAAAATGTAAAATTGTGCTGGTCACCACGATCTAAAACATGATGTGCTAGTGCATTGGTAAGCTTGCTGTTCCTAATATCATTAAGGTGTTCCATTACCCTTTCCTTTAAAGTTCTATTGGTTTTACCAATGTAGAATGCACTGCAGAGATTGCATTTAGCAAAATACACAATGTTTTTAGTAGAGCAATCTGCATAAAATAAAAACTCTACAGGCTTCTGATGCACAGGGTGTAAAATCATGCAAGTGGATCAAATACTATTACAAATTCTGCAATCCCTAAAAGAAAAAGTCCCTCTGCACTGAGAGACAAACCTGTCACATTTTCTTCTGTTTGTTTTTTAGGAATACGGCTACTTTGAAAACTAGTAATAGTTTTTACAATTTGACTGTTAAAGAGAATGAGGCTTTATGAACACTAATTAGTACAGCATTTTTATTTATTAGATCTGCAGACAAGGGGGTTGGAATTGTTGTGTTTGATGCTGAAAATTACATGGATAGGATGTTTAGCATGCTTCATGATGAAAAAGTGTACATCATATTACAGAAATTTCAAGTTAATGGTATTATCAACAGACTGAATTTCTATTTATATGATTTGCTCATGACTGACCAAATAGACTACAATCTTTTCAACTATTTTAGCGTAGAACACCCGACTAAACCAACAATTTATGGTCTTTCAAAAGTGCATAAAGAACCACAAAATCCCCCACTATGACCTATTGTATCAGGAAGAGGTTGGCTCACAGTGGGGTGTGGGGGGTGTAGCCCCCCCACATGTGCATGTTTGTTTTAACGGCAAGTTTCTACTTGTGGATGGGAAAACAGTTACTTACCATGTGAGTAATGTCGGCTGTTGGGTTGTCAATGTTTTGCGACGTCGATGGAGTGAGTTTTTATGGAGTGGTCTGTTAATTAAGTAAGGGTAACCCATACATATATATATATATATATATATATATATATATATATATATATATTGTGTCTTTCGGCTTATCCTAGTTAGGGGTCGCCACAGCAGAACTCCGGTCTGCTAATGTTTGGTAGTGGATTTTTACCTGCTGAGTTACCAGCCATGACGCACAACCTTCAATGAAGGCACGCCCATTCAAGCATGCCTCCACACAGAAGACACTCTAGCTGAGAATCGAATGGAACAACATCTTGCTGTGAGGCAACAACGCTACCGCAGCACCACCACCGTGGGTTTCCTATATATGTACATATATATATATATATATATATATATATATATATATATATATATATATATATGCACGTGTGTGTGTTTATGTGTGTGCATATGTCTGGTATATGTTCTTTTGGCGGTTGTTTTTTTCTGTTGACCCTTGACTTGGCTGACTTTTTGTGGATTCTTGGGTTGCCAAACATTAACTCAATGTGAGAACATTGATGGTTAGATTTTAGGGATTATTCCCTTTCCCCACTTTTGTGTAACCTTGTATTTAGGCATGTTATGTAACATGGAATTTTGTGGGCTGTGATACTTACCATTTTTTTTGTTTTTTTGTGTGAGTTTAGTGTAATATGCAGCCAGGTAAGTGTATATGATATACCAGAAATATTTTTTTCACCTCTAGCCAGCATATATATGATATACAATAATAAAAAATATATATATATTTATATATACATATATATATATATATATATATATATATATATATATATATATATATATATATATGTATGTATATATATATATATATATATATATATATATATATAATTTATTTATTTATTTATTTATATTTGTTGACCGGGAGTGTCCGACTGGATGTAGGTCCTTTTTCAGCAGAGGCCTGTAGAGAAAAGCTCCACAGTTAAAATAAACAGAGAGTAGTTACATTGGATTAGACGCTGTAGCTGAGAATCGAACGGGACAACATCTTGCTGTGAGCCGACAACACTACTGCAGCACCAGTACCATGGGTCTTTACTATCTGCTGCAATCTGTTTTCATAGATAGCTTTAGAGGATTTGATGAGGGATCTCATCTTTTTGTTGAGGCTGATAAGGGAGTTTTTCCAGTCTTGGGACTTCACCTTATTCCACATCAGTTTCCTCCTTCTGTTGTAGAGTTTGTTTATGGCACAGGACCACCAGATTGGTTTATACTTTTTTTTTGGAGGAGAGCATCTTGGTTCTCTTGGGTATGGTGAGAACATGAAGTAAATGCATGAAAGTCATACTGAAAAAGCAGGATATCAAACTATAAGGGTTATGGATATGGCCTAATTAAACTTTGACAAAGCTTTTGATATGGTTCCTCACAGCAGACTTGTGAATGTATCAGGAAGATCTGAACTGGGTTTTAAGGTAGATGCAGGGGAGTAATACTGACAATGCAGCAGCACACAGATTTCATAATAAAGGGCTACATGGCTGACAGCTGGTGGGGTACCTCTGGGTTTCATTACATGAGACAGTAAACAAAAGGACTGGCACAGGAAAGCAAGTAAATGGATGAGAAGGGAAGATGTGAGAATGATTTAAAACATCATCATCTCCTTTCGGCTTTTCCCAGTTAGGGGTCACCACAGCAGATCACCAGTCCACTCATGATTGGCAGTGGAGTTTTACGGTGTCAAGTTGCCAGCCTGGTGCCCAACCTTCCACAGAAAGCACACACTCACACCTAGGGCCAATTTAGAGTGTCCAATCCACCTACAGCATGCCTTTGGGATTTAAAACATGACAGCTTAAATTTAGAGCATGCAGAATAATACATCTCATAAGTGAAAACCATGTTCAAAGGGAAAGAAGCAGTTTCAGCACAGACAGTAAAGGATCTGGGATAATCTGACCAGCTGACATGATAATAAGTTTATGAGAAATGTGAAATCTTGACACTTCAATGGATGTAGTAGGTTCACAGGTAAATATTAGGCTATCATTCTAAAGATTATTACAAGCCTAGTTAACAAACAGGGTTAGAATCAAACCATGTACTCGTATCTGTGAGATAAAGACCTTAACCCTTATGCTAGGCCCTCCCCAATAGATAAATTGTATCCTTGTAAGCTGGATCTCTAAAGGAGACATTATTCAGAATTGTTACATTTTGAATTCTGTTAAGAACTATATATTTTTATGCTATCTCAGACTACCTACTGAAATGTGGACATTTTTAATTCTGACAGCTAACACGTGCTCACACACACACACACACACACACACACAAACACACACACACACACACACACACACACACACACACACACACACACACACACACACACACACACACACACACACACACACACACACACACACACACACACATGGAAATTGCAGGAGAAGAGCAAATTTTGAATATCACTTTTCACCTTTAAATCACCATACCTTAAGAAAAAGGAAATATTCTAAGAAATGACATACGCAAGTCCTTTTTTTCTGCAATTCCTTCTCCATATTGTGGAACTCTCTGAAACTCATTTAATATTTCAGGGGTCTCCTTAATAATAAAAAAGAAATCATCAATATATTGTTTATGAAAAATATTATTAAAAAAATGGGGTCCCCATATATGAAATCCTTCCCATATCTGCCCATTAACAAGTTGGGTTAACTTGCATCCATTGCAGTGCCACAAATCTGTCTATAAAAACACTCCTAAACACCTCCATGCTTCCACAGGTATGTCATCTGGACTCACAGCCTTTCCATTCTTCATCTTCTTCATAGCTGTCCTTACTTTCTCCTTGATAATTTGTTGCACTTCCTGATTCACTATCCCCACATCATCCAACCTTCTCTTTCTCTCATTCTCTTCATTCATCAGCCCCTCAAGGTACTCTTTCCATCTGCTCAACATACTCTCCTTGCTTGTGAGTATGTTTCCCTCATTATGCTTTATCACCCTTACCTGCTGCACATCTGTCCCAGCTCGGTCCCTCTGTCTAGCCAATGGGTACAGGTCCTTTTCTCCCTCCTTAGTGTCCAACCTTTCATACAACTCGCCATACGCCTTATCCTTATCCTTCACCACCTCTCTCTTCACCATATGCCTTATCCTTATCCTTCACCACCTCTCTCTTCACCATACGCCTTATCCTTATCCTTCACCACCTCTCTCTTCACCATACGCCTTATCCTTATCCTTCACCACCTCTCTCTTCACCATACGCCTTATCCTTATCCTTCACCACCTCTCTCTTCACCATATGCCTTATCCTTATCCTTCACCACCTCTCTTCACCATACGCCTTATCCTTATCCTTCACCACCTCTCTCTTCACCATATGCCTTATCCTTATCCTTCACCATCTCTCTCTTCACCATACGCCTCATCTCCTTGTACTTCTGTCTTTCTTCTCTGACAATCCCATTTCTACTTCATCAACCTTTTTCTCTGTATACTCTCCTGTTCTTCCTCATTGCACCACCAGGTCTCCTTTCCCCCCTTCTTCTGTCCAGATGACACACCAAGCACCTTTCTAGCTCACTCCCTTACCACCTCTGCTGTGGCTGCCCAGCTATCTGGTAACGCTTCATTGCCACCCAGTCCCTGTCTTAACTCTTCCTTGAACTCCACCTTACAGTCATCTTTTTCAACTTCCACCATTTGATCCGTCGCACTGTCCTCACTCTCCTGCTCTTCTTCCTGATCACCAATGTCACCCTGAAGAACACTATCCTCTGGTGCCTAACTACACGTTCCCCTGTCACCACTTTGCAGTATCCAATCTCCTTCAGAATGGCCCCCCTACATAGGATATAATCCACCTGTGGGCATCTTCCTCCACTCTTGTACATCACCCTATGCTCCTACCTCTTCTTAAAATACATATTCAGCACAGCCATGTCCATCCTTTTTACAAAATCCACTACCATCTGACCTTCTGCATTTCTTTGCTTAACACCCTACCAACCCATCATCTCCTCATCCCCTCCGTTCCCTTCACTTATATGCCCATTGAGATCTGCTCCAATCACCACTCTCTTTCACCCTTGGTTACACTCTCCACCACTTCATCCAAGTCTCTCCAAATTTTTTTCTTTCTCATCCATTACACATCCAACTTGTGGAGCATATGCACTAACAACATTCATCATCACACTATCAATCTCCAGCTTCATAAACATCACTCTGTCTGACATTCTTTTCACCTCCAAAACACTCTTGACACACTGTTCCTTCAGGATAACCCCTACCCCATTTCTCCTCCCATCCATACCATGGTAGAAAATTTGAACCCTCCCTCGATACACCTGGCCTTACTCCCCTTCCATCAGGTCTCTTGCATGCACAATATATCAACCTTCCTTCTCTCTATCATATCGTATAGGTTCATAGGTTCATAGGGTCATACTAGACTATCTGCCCTAGGGCATGTATAAGCCTAGCCAGAGTTTGTGTGGCTTTTGCCACCCCTTGGGATGAGAATACTATGCCCATTTAGGGTTTAGTTTACTGTGCCTCTGTCTAGTAGTGACACAGAGATGACCCCTGGGGTAAACCTATGATCTCCCATCCACTCATCAAGATTTTTCTTGAAGAGAGTTAGTGAGGTGCTCTGCACTAACATGGACTGGGATTCTGTTCCAGAGTGTAGGGAGCCTCTGGGTTATGAATCTGTCTCTCCAGCACATCCTATTTATTTCTGTGTTGAGGTTCAAATCTCTCGCTCTCGTGGCTCTGATGGATTTGTATTTTCTGAGGTGGAGCATGTCCATTAATTCCAGATTGGACATGGCCTTGTACGTCATGCATAGATCACCTCTGAGTAGGCAGCATATGACTGAATAGAGCTGGAGTTTCTTCAGCCGGGCAGCATATGACATATGTTTGAGACCCTTTATCCTCTTGGTGAGGAACTTTTGTGGTCTTTCTAACTGCTGCAGGTGTCAGGTAAGATACATCCCAAATGTGGCATTGTACTCTATCATGGGCCTGATAAGAGAAGAGTACAGGGGCACAATGACCTCTCTTGAACTAGATGTGAATCCCTTCATGGTAAGGTGGGCAATATAGAAGGTCTTCCTAACCACCTTGGCAATGTGAGTGTCAAATGAGAGGTTACTGTCAACTTGGGTACCTAGGTCCCTGATTACCTCTTCCGTACTTAATTGATTGCCACCTATGTGGTAATTTGTGGGTACCTTGTTTTTCCCAAAGGGTATGATTATGCATTTTTTGGCGTTCAGTTTAAGGCCATGGCTCTGGCACCAATTATCCATTTCTATGAGGCCTTTCTGAAGGATGTTTGTGTTCGCTGGAGTATCAGTTATGGCGCCCTGTTTGCAGTCATCTGCGAACTTTGTCAGCCACAATCCTCCTATGTTTGCTTGCACCTCGGAAAAATAAATGCCGAACAAGAGGGGTCCCAGGACTGAACCCTGTGAGACACCGCTTGTGATTGGCTTAGAGTCTGACATGGCTCCAGCAATTCTGACCTTGTGGGTTCTGTCTTTGAGCCAGTTTGCAACCCATCTTGTGACATACGGGTTTATATTTAAGCTGGTGAGCTTGTCTATGATGCCCGAGTGGGTTATTGTGTTGAAGGCTTTTGCAAGGTCAAGGTAGGCTGTGTGAACTGCCTTACCCTCATCAATGGCCTTAGTGACTGTTTCAAAAAAGTCGACCAGGTTCAAAAGGCAGGATCTGCCCTTGACAAAGCCGAATTGGGTAGGATCCAATGTCTGTAGGTCCCCAATGTCTTTGTTTATGAGTTTCATAATGATCCTTTCCATAGCTTTGCAGACCAGGCTCATCAAGCTTATGGGGCGGTAATTTCCAGGGTCTGTAGAAGCACCTCCTTTGTGGAGTGGAACCACTGTTGCTGTACGCCACTCTTTGGGTACGTATCCTGTAGTAAGGCTAAGATTAAACAGCAGCCTTATGTGTGGGTTTAGTTCCTCTTGGAGTTCATGTAGCACGCAGCCCGGGACACTGTCCGGTCCCATTGATGCTGTGTTTTTAGCTTTGGAGAGGGTGGCTCTCACCTGGGCATCTGAGATGTTAGGGAGGCTACACTCTGCTGGGATAGATATTTCTCCTTTTGGGGGGGAGGGGGCGGAGAAATTTGCGCTGAACCTGTCTGCCAGAATGTTGGTGATGTCTGTGTGTTCAGTGTATTCTGTGCAATTTTGGACTAATTCTGAGCATATCTGGGAGTTTCCACACAGGTTTCTAACATAGATAAGAAGGCCTTGTGATTGTCTTTTGTGTCTTTTGCGATTTTTCTCTCAAAGTTGGCCTTGGATGATTTTATGAGTGATCGTAGTTTTTTGCTTGTACTAATCAGAGATGCCTTCCCTTTTAGGGATTTTTCTCTGTCATGTAGTAGCTTCCTCCTCCTGTTGCAAAGTTTGTTAATGGCTGGGGTCCACCAGACAGGATGCCTGCCTTTGGGGGAATGGGTCTTGGTTTTATTAGGGATTGCATGATCCATGCATTCTTGAAGGTGTCCATAGAAGGTGTTTATAAAAGATTCAGTGGTGTGGGCTGTGGTTTCCACTGGCCCAGGAGCCTTGAAGGATACCACTTCAGTCTTAAGAAGTGTGAAGTCGGCTTTTGAGAAATTCTTCACTGTGGTCTTTTGTGCAGGGGGTGGGGGCGGGATGTGGATTTCCAGTGAGATTAATTTATGGTCTGATCTCACCAATGAGGGGTATACTTCCGGTGTGGAGCATTGTGTCCCCATGTTTGTGATGATCAGGTCTAGTATATTATCTCCTCTTGTGGGAGTGGTGACTAGTTGTTCCTTCGCATTTGAGTTTATGAATTCTAGGAACCTTTGGGCTAGGGTGTTGGGGCTTGAGTAATGTTCCCAGTCTATGTTTGGGTAGTTGAAGTCTCCCAATATGATGGTATTTGGAGAGACTTTCATACTCTCCAGTATCTTCAGGAAGGCTGAGTGTGGTTCCTGAGTTTGAGAGGGTGGTCTGTAGCATGCTACAAACTGTAGGGCAGTTTTGCCTATGGTTATTCACAACTGGATGGTCTCCGATGCTTTGTGCATTGCCACTAACCTGGAGGTGTGGGTATCTTTGATGAATATGGATACTCCCCCTCCTTTTGTGGTTCGGTCCAAGTTTTGGGGCCGGAAAGCATGATATGAGGTATAACCTGGTAGTGCTGGGGTGCTCTCAGGAGCCTTGAACCAGGTTTCAGGCACTGCACAGACATCAATGTTTTCCATACTTAGGAGAGCTTCGAGAGCGTGCATCTTAAGGTTTAGACTTCTGGCATTGAGCAGCATTACCCTTAGTTTTTTTTCACTTGTGTTTTCTAGGGAGGTGGGTTTGTCTTTTGAGCCTTGCCTAAAAAAGGCACTATGGGGGTGGCAAGAGCCTTTGCCAATATCCGGAAGCCCAGGGGTGACAGATGCAAGCCATCCCTTGCGAAGCAGCGTAGCTTGTCAAGCATGTCATCCCAAGCAGACAGATATTGGATCCCCTTAGAATGACACCAGTAATTAAGCCAATTGTTAAATCTGATCATTTTGTCTTTGTACCGTGGCATAATTCTTGGTAAGGGTAAGATGCTGCTCAGGGTCAGGGTCATACTGGCTTGGGCTACATAATCAGAGAGCTACTCTATGTCTCTTTTCATGTAGTCCAGGGAGGTACGTCTCAGGTCATTCACACCAGCATGGACAACATCTGAGTCATATTTATACTTGCTTTGGAGTGATCTGAGTGCTTGTGTTATATGGCGGGTTCTAGCGCCTGACAGGCAACGTACTGTGAACTATTCCTTGTTCAGTCTGGTGAGCAGGACGTCAGTGTGTCTGACTATGGAGTCACCTATTACAAGTGTATCTGGCATGTTGTTTGGCCTTAAGGGCTGTGACTGTTTAGCACACTGACTTTGTGAACTATGTGTTGCATGTGCTATGTCTTGAGGTAGTGGTCGCTTGGGTGTCTGCTTTGGAGGCCTCTGTTGTTTTAGTAGATTTTTAATTAGAGCCTCCGAGTATGTTTTTGTGTGTTTATGTGTTTGGTTTGCAGTTGTGATAGGTCTATGTGAGACTGGGTTTGTGGTGTGCATGGTTACCTTCTCCTCCTGACTGATTTTGCCAGTACTGAGATGAGAGAGCTCAGCCTCCAGTTTGGCTATATAGTTGCATCACTCACATATATTTGTATTTGTTGGGAGGAGGAGAAGGTTGTCTGTGTACATGAGGCAGCTGTAACATTGCCTCAAGATTCCCAGATTCACCAGCTGAACAGGAGAGGATGCCAGCAACTGACCCTTCGACATGCTAGAATAGTGTAAAGGATTGCTGTGTAACTGAGTCAGAAAGGACCTATAGGGAAATGGGTACTCAAGGGGATTTTAGGTGAATGAAGTACTTTCTTTTTGTTTAAGAGTGCTTTATCTGTATAAAAATGCTTTGGGAGCAAGTGTTGGGTTTTTCAGATAGGGAATAAACTGTTTAGATTGCAAGTAGAGCAGTTCTTAGGGAAAAATTGAAGAGCAGACTTCGCAGAGCCAGAAATAGTTTAAACTTGACTAACCGACGCTGGCCGACGCTGCTCTATGAGCAACTTCGCGCAAATTCGCGCAAAAGTGTGCAAAAGCACGCTGAAGTGGGCTTTATAGCAGGGGGTTGAAAAGAGCTAGGAAATGGCCCAAAACGGCCAATAATCTACAAGTTGCTGGGCTGGAACCACTCCTTTAGGGACAAATAGGCTGCTCAGTGCTCCCCACTCCCACTGGTGAACAAAGAAGCTTCCTCTTATCCAAATAAGGACATGGACAACACAGGAACTATGACACAGCCCAGAGATCAGCAAAAATCTGAAGATTGGACTATTCTAGTTCAGTAAAGGTGGGAAAACAAGGATATTTTTTTTTGTTTCAAACAGACAAAAATATACATTAACAAACAGTAAATGCTTTAAATCGGCTAGCCTAACAGTTAAATTAAGCAAAAACAAACTTTTTAAAGTGCAAACAGTTCAGAAGCAATCACAAATACAGTAGATCAACTTGCAGAGCTAGTTTAGTAATATGAAAATGCTTTTAGGCAAAATACAGTCAAAATGCAGCAGTCAAAAAAGAAAGCCAGAAAAAATACTTATAAATCAAAGGAAAGTCACTCTTCCACTCTCTGCTGCTTGTAGAACTCTGCAGGATACCACGAGCAGCTGTGCTGAGTCGTATACAAGTGCAACAGTGTGCTAAAGCGAGCTTTATAGCAGGGGGTTGAAAAGAGCTAGGAAATGGCCCAAAATGGCCAGTAAACTACAAGTTGCTGGGCTGGAGCCACTCCTTTAGGGGCAAATAGGCTGCTCAGTGCTCCCCACTCCCACTGGTGAACAAAGAAGCTTCCTCTTATCCAAATAAGGATATGGACAACACAGGTACTATGACACAGCCCAGAGATCAGCAAAAATCTGAAGACTGGACTATTCTAGTTCAGTAAAGGCGGGAAAACAAGGATATTTTTTTTTTTTTTTGTTTCAAACAGACAAAAAGATACAGTAACAAACAATAAATGCTTTAAATCGGCTAGCACACTTGAGTGGGTTAGCCTAACAGTTAAATTAAGCAAAAACAAACTTTTTAAAGTGCAAACAGTTCTGAAGCAAACACAAATACAGTAGATCAACTTGCAGAGCTAGTTTAGTAATATGAAAATGCTTTTAGGCGAAATACAGTCGAAATGCAGCAGTCAAAAAAGAAAGCCAGAAAAAATGCTTATAAATCAAAGGAAAGTCACTCTTCCACTCTCTGCTGCTTGTAGAACTCTGCAGGGCACCACAAGGAGCTGTGATGAGTCGTATACAAGTGCAAAAGTGCGTTAAAGCGGGCTTTATAGTGGGGGGGGTTGAAAAGCACTAGGAAATGGCCCAAAACGGCCAATAAACTACACGTTGCTGGGCTGGAACCACTCCTTTAAGGACAAATAGGCTGCTCAGTGCTCCCCACTCCCACTGGTGAACAAAGAAGCTTCCTCTTATCCAAATAAGGATATGGACAACACAGGAACTATGACACAGCCCAGAGATCAGCAAAAATCTGAAGACTGGACTATTCTAGTTCAGTAAAGATGGAAAATCAAGGAGTTTTTTTGTTTTTTTGTTTTTTTTTGTTTCAAACAGACAAAAGATACAGTAACAAACAGTAAATGCTTTAAATCGGCTAGCGCACTTGAGTGTGTTAGCCTAACAGTTAAATTAAGCAAAAACAAACTTTTTAAAGTGCAAACATTTCAGAAGCAAACACAAATACAGTAGATCAACTTGCAGAGCTAATTTAGTAATATGAAAATGCTTTTAGGCGAAATACAGTCTAAATACAGCAGTCAAAAAAGAAATCCAGAAAAAATACTTATAAATCAAAGGAAAGTCACTCTTCCACTCTTTGCTGCTTGTAGAACTCTGCAGGATACCACGAGCAGCTGTGCTGAGTCGTATACAATCGCAAAAGTGTGCTAAAGTGGACTTTATAGCAGGGGGTTAAAAAGAGCTAGGAAATGGCCCAAAATGGCCAATAAACTACAAGTTGCTGGGCTGGAACCACTCCTTTAGGGACAAATAGGCTGCACAGTGCTCCCCACTCCCACTGGTGAACAAAGAAGCTTCCTCTTATCCAAATAAGGATATGGACAACACAGGAACTATGACACAGCCCAGAGATCAGCAGAAATCTGAAGACTGGACTATTCTAGTTCAGTAAAGGCCGGAAAACAAGGTTATTTTTTTGTTTTTTTTATTTTTTTTTTGTTTCAAACAGACAAAAAGATACAGTAACAAACAGTAAATGCTTTAAATCAGCTAGCGCACTTGAGTGTGTTAGCCTAACAGTTAAATTAAGCAAAAACAAACTTTTTAAAGTGCAAACAGTTCAGAAGCAAACACAAATACAGTAGATCAACTTGCAGAGCTAATTTAGTAATATGGAAATTCTTTTAAGTGAAATACAGTCGAAATACAGCAGTCAAAAAAGAAAGCCAGAAAAAATACTTATAAATCAAAGGAAAGTCACTCTTCCACTCTCTGCTGCTTGTAGAACTCTGCAGGACACCACGAGGAGCTGTGCTGAGTCGTATACAAGCACTAAAGTGAGCTTTATAGCAGGGGGTTGAATAGCTAGGAAATGGCCCAAAACGGCCAATAAACTACAAGTTGCTGGGCTGGAACCACTCCTTTAGGGACAAATAGGCTGCTCAGTGCTCCCCACTCCCACTGGTGAACAAAGAAGCTTCCTCTTATCCAAATAAGTATATGGACAACACAGGAACTATGACACTGCCCAGAGATCAGCAAAAATCTGAAGACTGGATTATTCTAGTTCAGTAAAGGCAGGAAAACAAGGATTTTTTTTGTTTTTTTGTTTTTTTTTTGTTTCAAACAGACAAAAAGATACAGTAACAAACAGTAAATGCTTTAAATCAGCTAGCGCACTTGAGTGTGTTAGCCTAACAGTTAAATTAAGCAAAAACAAACTTTTTAAAGTGCAAACAGTTCAGAAGTAAACACAAATACAGTAGATCAACTTGCAGAGCTAATTTAGTAATATGAAAATGCTTTTAGGCGAAATACAGTCGAAATGCAGCAGTCAAAAAAGAAAGCCAGAAAAAATACTTATAAATCAAAGGAAAGTCACTCTTCCACTCTCTGCTGCTTGTAGAACTCTGCAGGACACCACAAGGAGCTGTGATGAGTCGTATACAAGTGCAAAAGTGCGTTAAAGCGGGCTTTATAGTGGGGGGTTGAAAAGCACTAGGAAATGGCCCAAAACGGCCAATAAACTACACGTTGCTGGGCTGGAACCACTCCTTTAAGGACAAATAGGCTGCTCAATGCTCCCCACTCCCACTGGTGAACAAAGAAGCTTCCTCTTATCCAAATAAGGATATGGACAACACAGAATCTATGACACAGCCCAGAGATCAGCAAAAATCTGAAGACTGGACTATTCTAGTTCAGTAAAGGTGGGAAAACAAGGATTTTTTTTGTTTTTTTGGGGTTTTTTTTGTTTCAAACAGACAAAAAGATACAGTAACAAACAAATGCTTTAAATCGGCTAGCGTACTTGAGTGTGTTAGCCTAACAGTTAAATTAAGCAAAAACAAACTTTTTAAAGTGCAAACAGTTCAGAAGCAAACACAAATACAGTAGATCAACTTGCAGAGCTAATTTAGTAATATGAAAATGCTTTTAGGCGAAATACAGTCTAAATACAGCAGTCAAAAAAGAAATCCAGAAAAAATACTTATAAATCAAAGGAAAGTCACTCTTCCACTCTCTGCTGCTTGTAGAACTCTGCAGGACACCACGAGGAGCTGTGCTGAGTCGTATACAAGCGCTAAAGCGAGCTTTATAGCAGGGGGTTGAAAAGAGCTAGGAAATGGCCCAAAACGGCCAATAAACTACAAGTTGCTGGGCTGGAACCACTCCTTTAGGGACAAATAGGCTGCTCAGTGCTCCTCACTCCCACTGGTGAACAAAGAAGCTTCCTCTTATCCAAATAAGTATATGGACAACACAGGAACTATGACACTGCCCAGAGATCAGCAAAAATCTGAAGACGGATTATTCTAGTTCAGTAAAGGCAGGAAAACAAGGATTTTTTTTGTTTTTTTTGTTTTTTTTTTTGTTTCAAACAGACAAAAAGATACAGTAACAAACAGTAAATGCTTTAAATCAGCTAGCGCACTTGAGTGTGTTAGCCTAACAGTTAAATTAAGCAAAAACAAACTTTTTAAAGTGCAAACATTTCAGAAGCAAACACAAATACAGTAGATCAACTTGCAGAGCTAGTTTAGTAATATGAAAATGCTTTTAGGCGAAATACAGTCTCTCTCCCTTTACCAGTCATACTGCCAACATTCAAAGTTCCTACCCTCACGTCCACACTCCTACCCTTCCTCCTCTCCTCCACCTCTAGCCATGCTTTCCCCCTCTTCTTCTCCTTCTCCTTTGGCCAACAGTAGATACATTTTCACCAGCACCTTTGTTGGTTAACAGTACTGGATGTGGTCACTGTTAAACCGGGCCTCAACCAATCCGCTATGGAAATCTGTATTGTGGTCCACATATCTGATCTGGTAAAAAATTTACACTGGGTTCCTTTCCTGACTTAATCCTCCCCATTTATCTGGACTTGGCACTGGCTCGAGGAAATACACCAGCTTGTGCATCCCCAGTGGCTGGGTTGGACTGCTGATCACTGAAAAGCCTAATAACTGTTTCATAGGTGACAGATTGGAATTTGTGCTTATATTCTGCTCCTGATGAGAGAAGGAGCAAAGTGCATTGATTCCTGATTGTTTCTGGTTGAGCAGTGAGTGTCTGTGCTTGACATTCCTCATTGGCCTGGTTGCTATTCAAGGCATCTACTACCAGGAAAAGCCTACAGACCCTTACATCATCTGGGACAAGACTCTGGATCACCAAATAGGCTGTGGTCTGCTTTTCATCTTGGGATTGTTGCCAATGTTTTGGTTCTGGTGAGAGAAGACGCAAAGGAGCATTGTATCCCAACAGAGTGAAGTTGTGGTGAGACCAGCACTAGTAGTAGCCAGGCAGGAACCATTCATGTGACTCCCCTTTTTTCATAATTGTTAGTTTTCAGTAAGACCAGAGCATCTACTGTGTAGACATGCGTGGATGGGCGTACCTTCATTGAAGGTTGTGTATTAGGGCCAGCAACTCAGCATGTAAAAATCAACTGCCAATCATTAGCAGACCGGAGTTCCGCTGTGGCAAGCCCTAACTGGGAAAAGCCAAAAGACACAACAACTGCTTGATTTGTTTCTAACTTCAGAATATCTGCCTAAATATTCTATCCTTAAATGTTCAGGTTCTACTTATTCGTTTCCTCTCAAGGGTTTGGCAGTGCCCTGTATAGATACAGACACCTTGAGTGACATTTTTCCTGTAAAGCACAATTGAAATTTCACCATTACCTAGTTGCACACAGGACACTTAGTTTGTAGTGACAAGCACTGTCCCAAGCGTTGAAAACTGGCTACTCCTGACATCATTGGTTTATATTCTCACTCCAACTGTCTAATCAATAAAACAGGGTCTGTTGGCATGGATATGAACTTTTCCACTATCTCCATTGTCATCTTGGTAGTTATAGTTATACTGCTGCAATGTAGAAATTGTCCCATGTTACTGACAACCAGTTAATTCTCAAAGAAACCGATATGGTAAGTGAGAGATGTATGTATACAATGTCACTGGATGCAAAGCTCATCCATAAAAGTGCTCCTGATGTCAATAAGGTTGTCAGTAGTAAAAACACTGCAACAATCACACACAGTGGAAATCAGACATATAAACATACATATGCTGAGGCACTTAACTGTAGCCTTCCTAAGCAAAGAAAGAGCTCCTAGATGAACTGCACATAACAAATACCCTTAGCAGCCCCAAATGCACTCTTTCAAAGCAACACCCACATCAGCACATACAGCCACATCTCATGGAGCTTCTACTTCTAACCCATAAGGTAAGACACCACACAATCCAACATTCTGGTCATTGGAGACTCCATCATAAGACAAAATGATGTCCCTTTCACAAGGCTGAGTAAGGAGAAAGTCACAGTCAGTTGCTTACCTGTGGCTAGGATCAGCCACATTACACATGCATTTGGGTCATTGGACCACAGGTACCAGCATGACTCATGCTGCATCATGTGAGTGTAAATGACCTGAGACAGATATCCCTAGACTATATGAAGAGACATCATGGCACTCTCAGAATATGTGTCCCAGGTTTGTATGAGCCTAGCACTGAGCAGCATTTTACCTTCTCCAAGGATGATACCACAATACAAGCAAAAGATGAGTGACATTAATAATTGGCTTAATTTTGGGTGTCATTCTAAGGTGGTACAATATTTGTCAGGATGGAAGGAGATGGTGAACAGACCATGTTGCTTTGTCAGGGATGGTTTTCACTTCTTCCCTCATAGTGCCTTTTTTCGACAATGTCAAACTGAAAGTACTTCTAACATAGCAAATCAAAACCAAGAAAATCTAAAGGTATTACTGCTGAATGGTAAGTGTCTAAACAAAAAAAAATCCACTCCCTAGAAACTCTCTTCACACTAGAGAATGCTGACGTCTGTGTGGTCACTGAGACATGGTTTAAAGCCATGGACAGCACACCAGCAGTGTAATTTTATATTGGCTTTGAGACATTTAAACCAGCTACTACACAGGCAAGGACTAAAAGATGGAGGTGTCTCAATTTACATAAAAAATAAATATATCTCAAGGCTGGTCAAAGAGAACAATGCACTTGAGTTACTCAATGGTCAAATCACCATAGGCAAAATCCAGTTCCACTTTCTTGCAAGTTATAGGTCCCCCTCTATGACTCAGGAAACCCATACCATGTATTTAAACTTATTGGAAACACTCATCATCCAACACAATACGATATTCTTGGACGACTTTAATACCCCCACTATTAACTCTGAAAGCTATACAACACCAAACATATGTGCAGAGAGATTCCTGGATTTTGTAAACACAAATTCCCTAGACCTGATTGTCAATATACCAACTGGGGTGCAACCATACTAGATCTGGTCCTCACTAGTATGGGAGAGTGCTGCACACCCCCCTAGTGTAATGTCTTCCCTGGTAAGGTCAGACCACAAAATGATCTCCTTCGAAGTAAAAATAAAACTTGGACCCCCTGGTAACACTGGAAAATTTAGGAACTGCTCTAAGGCTAACATCCTGCTATTAAGTGATCATCATCATCATCATGTTTTTTCGGCTGTTCCCGTTAGGGGTTGCCACAGCGGATCACCTGTTTCCATTTCTTCCTATTCCCTGCATCTTCCTCTGTCACACCAACTGTCAAAGGAAAAATCAAAGATCAATGCAGTTAAGGTTCCTTTATTCTTGTACAAGGAGACAAAAATGCAGTTCAGAAGTTTGCCTGACATTATACAGGAAATACTTCATTATTATACTGTTTTGTAAGCCATTGCCCTCTAAGCTGATGTAATAAAATACAACTCTTAGCATTGTTCTAAGACAGATATTTACTAAGTTTTTCTGCTGATATAGCAAGTATAAACTTCCCATGTGAAAATTTCCTAAGATATCAATGTGGCCTCGCTAACTGCCCATCTGTAACAATTCACTCATATTTCAGTGTTGCAATTAGTGATTCTTTCCTGCTTTGAGCACAAAGCATATTCTGATTTCAGCCTATAATCTTATCTACAGCTCCAGTATGAACAAGGTTATTTGCTTAAGTCTAGTAACGTTTCAGAATACTGTATTGTTTCTTTTCCTAACGTTAGCAAAATCATCTGTTTCTCAGTGTATGAACAAGGTCATTCACTGAGCTGACAAGAAGCAAAGTCAGAAAGTGTATGCAATTATTTTCAAACCTGTAGCAGAATGAATGTGTTAACCATTTTAGGCTTCTAATGCAGCAAGCATAATGCTAATACATATATGAATACATGTTTTACTATATATGTGAATACATATTTCTCTCACATTTCCCCCCATTAACACTTTTATTCTCTTCAAAAGCATAAACAGTTAATTTCTTCCCCCAACCTCTTCCACGTGGTATTTGCGGTTAGGTGAGTCATATAGTTTAAACTTCTGAAAGCATTTCATTTTCCAGCAATTTATCAACTGCAGTGTTTTGATACAAGGTTTCAGATACTGACATGTCTATCAATTCTTTAATCAGTTTTTTCATGCAGGGTATGCCACAACACACACACACTACCAACAGGAGTATTCCTACATAGGCAGCTATTAATATGTTCATTATGAAGGTACCCCACCCCACAAACATATTCTGGAAAAAGTCCATCAGTGGGTTGGGGCTTGGTTTGGTCATGGCCGACACTTACTGTATCACCTCAAGGTGGTCATTAATCACGTGCTGGTAATCAGGGATATATGCACAACATTCTTTTTTGATTAAAGCGCACCACCTCTCGCCACTAGGGTGAAGTCGAGAGTCATACGATTTTGGAGTACTACAGTTCTCATAGCATTCATTTCATCAGTTATCAATTTAAGAGCAGAAAAAGTTGCATTACCCATTACTTTGAGAAGTTTGGACAGTTTTTGCAGCTCCCAAATCGATTTTGCCGCTCCATATGCTGCTACTTTATTATGTGCTTTAATAGGTACAGTCTCATAAACCAAGTTTTCCCAGGTCTCATTGACCCCTAGGGGGGCTGCAGTCATTAATAACCCCCCGTATGTTGTTGGCATGGCTGTACAAATCCAGCAATTTGAAACATTAAAAGTCTCAGCATACACACGTGTAATCGCCTGATAAAGTTCGGGTGCCAGTCTATGGGTGACTCATCACGTTTATTCAGTTCAGCTGATGTGGCCGAAAAAAAGTATAGGCCACAGAAAAAAGATTATTGTCATCAGTACAATCAACAGGATAACCATGCAATACTTCTGGGGTTGTTCTGCATTCCTGTTTGCTCTAGAATTTGTCATGTTTAGTCTTTTTGTGGAACAGCAAGATTTTTATCTAGCTCAAAGTTTTTGCAAGGTTTACAGTGTATTAAATGGATCCAAGAGGATTTTTCATCAATGTTGACTGCCATGGGTGTCAACAAGAGGACCTGGTATGGTCCCTCCCTCTTTGGCGAACTCCAATGTTTATGTTTTGTAGTCTTTACCCAGATTCAGTTTTCTGGGACTACTGTCGCTTCCAATGGTTGATTCGACTCTTTACCTGAAACAGAAAACTGCAAAAAGATGTGTAGAGTTCAGCATATGTCTCATGTGTTTTGCTAATGTACCATCTGCTTTTTGGTCCATGTGCATGAGAGATTTCCACTGAGGGGTAAAGTATGCCCTCCCAAATATTATCTCAAAAGGAGTCAATCCTTTCACATTTGGAACAGTTCTCATGCTCAACAGTGCCAGGGGCAGGCAGTATACCCAATTCTGTGTATCTGACATCAATTTCCTAAGCTTGTTCTTTAAAATCCCATTGTGCCTCTCCACCAACCCTGCAGATTGAGGATGATATGCACAATGGTTTTTAATTTTTAGTATAATTTTTAGTATAATTTGTTAATCCGTATGTAGTGAATACCCGGTTGACTAACTGTAACATCCCCCCTGTTGAGACATGGCATTGCCCATGGCTCAACAAAGCTGCATATTTAAATAAATTAGATGGCAATATTGGTTTTCCCTCTTTGGAGATGTACAGTCCTTCCTCGAGGAGTGCTCCTCGCCTTTCCCACTTTTGTTTCTCAGCTCGTGTAGTAAGTGTCTGCATTGGTTTTAACATTTCTAAGTCTGAAATCTCAGAAGGTTGTAATTCCTCATTCAAAAGAAATGCTTCTGAGGCTGCTTGCTTTGCAGCTGTGTCAGCTCTAGCATTACCTTTTGAAATCCTATCTTGTTTCTTGGTATGAGCTATGCATTTACAAATAGCTACTTTTTGAGGTAACTGAATTGATTTTAACAAATCTAAAATAAACTGTGCATGATTAATCGGTTTGCCAGTAGATAATACTACTGAGGCCGAAGCCTGCACTGCCATTGCGGCAACAACTACAGCTTGTACACAGTGGGGCAAAGACCGCGCCACTGGGTCCAGTTGCGATGAATAGTAAACAATGGGGCGTTGCTTGTCCCCATGCTGTTATGTCAACACTGACGTCATATAACCTTGCTTACAATCTACAGTTTGTAAAAAACGTTTATGATAGTTTGGTAATCCTAAGACTAATGAGGATGCTATCAATCATTTCAGTTTACAGAAAACTAATTCTGCTTCTGGTGTCCATTATATCAAAATCTGTGCACCCATAGGCTTCTGAAAGATCAGGTTGTTCAACAGTGCAGATTCCAAAGCATAATTTGGGATCCAGCTCCGACAAAAATTAGTCGTACTAAGAAAGGACATCATTTCCTTCTTGGTTGTGGGTTTTGGTGCTTGTAGGATTGCTATTTTCCTGTCTTCATCTAATGTCCTACCCTTTTTGGATATTACATATCCAAGGTATTTAACTTGTTTTCTCCAAAGCTGCAATTTGTTTTTGCTTACTTTGTGTCCTTCAATGGCTAAGAATTTCAATAATGTTATAGTGTCTTCCTTACAATCTTGCTGGGTAGGGGCTGCCAGCAGGATATCATCAACATAAAGTAAAATCTGACTACCTTTCGGTGGGGTAAACCCCGCCAAGTTACTTGCCATCTCTTGTGAGAATATCGTTGGACTTTCACAATATCCCTGTGGTAGTCGCATATATGTATACTGCTTCCCCTGAAATGTAAATGCAAACCAATACTGGCTGTCAGGGTGTATTGGTATTGCAAAGAACGCATTGGTAATATCTACCACAGAAAAATATTTGTGTTGAGACTTCAAATCATTTAATAGGATATGTGGATCTGGCACTGTAGGTGCCCTTGATATTACTGCGTCATTTACAGCTTGCAAATCTTGGACCATATGCCATTCTCCATTTGCTTTCTTAACAGGAAATAAGGGTGTGTTACATGGTGAATCGGGAGATTCCACCAGTATTCCCTCCTTAAGTAAAGCTGCTATGATAGGTTTAATACCTGCTTCTGCATCTTTTCTTAAGGGGTACTGCTTTTCTGTGGTCTAAAGGCTGATTTTGGCGTAATGGTAACTGGTCCTGCTGTACGAATAAGTCCTACATCTTATTTCCCTGTTGACCAGAGGGTCTCTGGTATGTCTAATAAAGCTTTTTCTTCCTCTTCTAGTAAGAGTGTTTCTCAGCTTCCCTCACTTGACTGCAAGTGTACAGCTGGGTGTGTCTGTGTGATCCAATTTAATTTCTGTCTATGTACTCCTTGTTCTGACAGTTCTAATTCTGTCTGCTTTTCCAATGTTGTGACTTTTTCTCCTAGGTCTTCCCATTTCACATCTTTGTCTTTAGTTAAACTAACATGTGGTAATCGATTTTATTTATAAAGTGCAAAGAACTCCTGGGGCAATGAACAGCTAACTACACTGTACCCTTCCATGTCCCAGTACAGATTACACAATACTAATCTGTTTGCATGATTTTTAAACAATTCTTGCTCATATTCTTTGTCAGGTCCTGGTGTATTACAATAATACAAAGTACAGTGCAACAGGTGTTGTACGTCAATGCAAAGGGAGGGGAACTTACTGACAGCCACATTCATTAACTCTTCAGTTATTGCCTCAGGACTGGTCGTAACCAATTCCTGGCTATACCAATAAAATGTTTCACCCTCCAATTGCACTGCAAAAGTGTTCATTTGTCGTTGTGCTTCCATACCCTACATGGTTGGAACTACTGCTATGCCAAATAGATGCATCATAAGATCTCTGCCCAAAAGGTTCACTGGGCATTTTGCAGAAACAACAATTTTGCTTTTCTTTGTTAATCCTGAAACAGGATCTGTTATTGCAATATTATGGGAGAGAGGCTCCCAATACAGCTGTTTATTAGCTGCTTTCACCAAAATGTAATCATGTGACTCTGACTTCTCTGGTAGTTTGGAGAGGTGTACCAGGGTTCATGATGCCCCTGAATTGCACAGAAACTTGACTTCCCTCCCCTCTACCAGGAGTGTAACGTCTGCCAAATAGAGCTCCAAGCTCAACAAGGCTAAGTCTAATATTTCACTTTCTTTACTATCGGTAGCTTCCTGCACTTCCTCTATTTCTCCTATGACATTCTCTGCTCTCTCTATCACATTCTCATTTGTCCTTTCTCCGTTATTTATCGGTAGCTTCCTGCACTTCCTCTATTTCTCCTATGACATTCTCTGCTCTCTCTCGATCACATTCTCATTTGTCCTTTCTCCGTTATTCCCATCTAGTGATTCCTGACTACCATATAGTCAGTCCTCACCTTCTTCATTCTTATCCTTCATTGCTGCCTTCTTATTTTTCTTGCAATCCTTTGCCATATGTCCCTTTTTACTGCATTTAAAACATTCACCCCTTTTCTTTCTCCCTTCAAAGTCCTCTGATCGCTGATCAGATTGTTTATTTCCCTGGGCATTCTTCTTGCCCTTCTTTCCAGACTGTACTAAATAAACTCTTCCATCATCAACAGCGAATACTTGGGCTTTCTTTTTCTTTTTGTTATTAAAATGCCTTTCGGCATGCCTAGCATATTCGTAGTGACTGTAACCTACTTGTGCAATGATCTACCATATGCTTCGTAATAAAACTACTTATGGGTGCAATACTGCTTTTTAAAAATGCATTCTTTAACTGCTGCTCATACGGGGAATCTTGTGTCTGGTCTTCAGGAACCTGCATTCCACAATGGCTATTAAAACATTCTATTAATCTGGTATAATACCTATCAACAGTTTCACCTTTTTGTTGGATGCATTGGTTAATGCAAGTCCAGTCTGCCCTAGGTTTCCATTTTTCAGAAATTCGATCTGTTAGATCCTTCACTCTGTTGTCTAACTCTGCACTGATGTCCTTCATGGATGCATCTGCAGTCATAACAACTGGGTTGTCCTGTCATCAGGCAGCCCTTCAGTCGGCCGGATTCCAAAGTCCGGGTCCGGCTTCGGCTGATGTCGCACTTCACCCGACGTCATCTCTGTTGGTCTTCGGGTATAAAGGCATCAGCCAACGCCATTTTCCCCAGTCTTTCTTGCCGCGTGGCGCCCGAAGCAGAAGCTGTTCGCAAGTGCCGGTCGGTCGGATCCAGAGATTACTTCTACCGAATACTACTTCGAAGACTTCTAAAGCTAAGTACCCCGTTGGGGACTCTTTCTTGCCTCAGCCGATGTCAGAAAAAGTTAATAATTGTTTAACTTGTGGGAAACAAATACCTCATAAAGATTTCCACTCTTATTGTCTGCCTTGTTTAGGCCCAGCCCACGACGTAGCAGCCTGTTCGGCCTGTGCTTCTTTCAACCGACGAACGCTTAGGCGTCGGTCGGAGTTTGCTGAACAGTTTTTCGGTTCTGATTTTGCGTACATTATGCCGTCGGATCCTCCGACTACCCAATCTACCAAAAAACACAAAGATAAAGACTGACACTCGCGGTCCGCGGTTTCGGCCGAAACCATGGTTAAGCAAACCGCGAGTGTCTCGGTTTCGGCCGAAACCGAGACAACTGATCAAAGTACAGCTGAATCTATCTCTACAACTGAGGCCCCTGCTACCACTCTTGAATCGGCCTCAGAAATTTTATCCACTACGGTGGTTGCCACTGACTTATCAGACACCATTCCCTTGAATGTCTCTACCCCAGCACGTGGTGCTGCTAGGCCTCCAGCAGCCATGTCCATTAAGGCCTTCGCCAGGGCTAAAGCAGCCAAGACTACTAAAACAGTGCCTGTTAAACCCCCTACAACCAGGCCCTCCTCTAGTTCACAAATGCTTACTCTGGCAGAAGATTTAATTTCATTAATTAGAGGATCTCAATCTCACCCAGACAGGGCCTCTCAGCCCCCAGAGAAGAGACCTAGGGCAGAGCCCCCTGAGCCAGTGTCCTCTGATGATTCTGCCAATGAATCAGACATAACTGACCAGCCAGAGGCTCCTTTCTCCAATTTTGAAGACTCTGATGCTGAAGAATCCATTCCAGCTGCTTCCCCACCAGAAGAATTCTCCTTTGGGGAAACCTTACATGCCATGCGAGAGCAGTTCCAATGGCAGCAACAGGATTTTTCAGACTCCAGAAAAAGACTTAGGACCTTTCTGCACCTTCCACAGCACAGGCCCTTAGCTATACCTCCTGTTCTCTCTGTGGTGGATGATGCTTTCAATGATGTCTGCTCCGCACCAGATTCTTTACATCCAGCCCCTGTCAAACCAGACAGATTTTACAGGGTGCCAGACACTCATCACCACCTTTACAAGGCCCCACTTGCAGACCCCGAAACTATATCCCAGGGTCCCAAGGCAGTAGCCACGACCACAGCTAAAAACCCTATTCCTTCTGAAAGGGAAGCAAGGTCATTAGACAGATGGGGCAAAAAGGTCTACACTTCAGCTACTCTCTCAGCTAGAGCTTTAAACTGTCAGTTTCACATGATACAATACCAAGAGTTTATGCTTGATCAGTTAACTAAAAAGCTAACCACTGATGAATCTCTTGATAAGAAATATGTATTAGAAATGGTAAATAACATACAACAGGTTAGTAACCATTCCTTAAAATGTGGCTATGATGCACTGGAGGCTTCATTTAGATCGGCCATGACTGGCACAGTGATAAGAAGGCATGCATGGCTAAAGGAGCAAGCTTTACCGGATCATGTTAAAGCTAAGTTGCTAGATGCTCCTATGGATAAGACAAGTTTGTTTGGTACACCTGCCCAGCAGGTTATGAAGAAAATGGAAGAAAAGGCAAAATCTGTTCAAACGGTTAAAGATTTCTTGCAGGTTCAACCCCAAGGTTTAGCAGGAACTGGCCTGCCAAAATTGGTCCTTTCCTGACTCCACAAGATCTCAAAGGGGCAGGAACAGACGTTCCAGAGGCAGAAACCAATCCAGAGGAGGTGCCTACAGAGGACGACAGTGGCAAGGTAACAACAGAGGCACAGACACAACCTCTGCCACTACATCAACACAGCCACAGTGACTTAACCTAAATCCGCCTACCAGGGAACAAATAGCAGCTCCTCTAGGCGGAAAGTTAACCTTATTTTCAAAGAACTGGCACTATATAACAAAAGACAAGTGGATTTTACAAACCATAGATCAAGGTTACCGGTTCCACTTCCACACTTTACCAGTCAAAAGAGGAATGCCAAATCTACCTCCAAATCAAAAAACAGAGGCTCTACAACAGATAATGCAGTTAGCAAACATGAGAGCTGTGGAAAGAGTGCCAACAGCAGAGCAAGGAAAGGGGTTCTACTCAAGACTATTCCTAGTGCCAAGAAAGGAAAAAAGTTGGAGACCAATTCTGGATCTGTCCACCTTAAATACATACATCATTGTCCCAAAATTCAAAATGCTGACCCTACAGCAACTTCTTCCCATGCTGGGCAAGGAGTGTTGGCTGGTAACTCTAGATCTCAAGGAGGCATACCTGCACGTCCCCATTCGACCAATCTGCAGAAGATACCTCAGATTTCTTGCAGGATCAGAGCACTATCAATTCTCAGCATTGCCCTTTGGCTTATCTACTGCGCCCAGAGTATTCACAAAATGCCTGGCATCAGTAATCGCCCATTGCAGACTACAGGGAATTCAAATTTACCCATACCTGGACGACTGCCTGCTACAAGGGGACAACAAAAGCAAGCTGACAACAGATTTACAAAGGGTCATTTACTTGCTACAAGCACTGGGATACACAGTCAATTTACAAAAGTCAAGGCTGATACCATCCCAAACAAGGACATTCTTGGGCGGAATTGGACACAGTAAAACAAATGGCATTCCTAACTACAGAAAAACAATAAGAACTCCCTCTTTACTTCTTGGCACTAACAAAACTGAACAAGTTAACAGCAAGAAAAGTACTGCAGGCCTTGGGCTTCATGGCATCATGCATAATCTTGGTCCCACTTGCCAGACTACATATGAGAAAGCTACAGTGGTACCTAAAGAATTTATGGTCCCAACACAGACACAGCCTAGAAACAGAAATCCCACTAATTCCATGCTTAAAACAGGAGTTCCTATGGTGGGCTCAGGCATGCCAGTCAAACCCAGGGCTACCCTTTCGCAGATGTCAAGCAAGCCAGACCATCACAACAGACTCTTCAGACCTAGGATGGGGGGCCCACATGCTGGACAAATGCGTGCAAGGATTGTGGACACAGGATCAACTTCACCTACACATCAACATAAAAGAAATGCTGGCAGTAAAACTGGCAATCCAAAAGTTCAGACCATTTCTCAAAGAGGGCCAGTTGATGATAAGGACAGACAACACCACAGTCATGTGGTACATCAACAAACAGGGAGGCACTCATTCATACCCCGTATGCAGAATGACTTTGGAGCTGTGGACCCTGGCACTCAGCTACAACATCCAGTTACAGGCAATATTTGTACCGGGAAAAGAGAATACTCTAGCAGACATATTAAGCAGAACCACATCGGATGCCCACGAATGGAAGCTGCACCCGGACATCTTCAAGACCATCTCAAAGAAATGGGGAATGCCTCAGATAGATCTATTCGCATCACCTCTCAATCACCAGCTCAAAAAATTCTGCACAAGGACATTCCACCCACTAGCATGGAAAGTGGATTCGCTCTCCTTCAGCTGGAAAGGCCTAACAGCATATGCATTCCCACCGCTTCCCTTGATACACAAGGTATTACTAAAAATCAAGGCAGAACGTCCAAGGATAATCCTGATAGCTCCAAACTGGCCAAGACAACACTGGTACCCACTGCTGAGGAGCATGTCTCGGAACAATATGTGGCCAATACCCCTGATGCCTTTGATGTTAACTCAGAACAACTACAGCATCATACATCCAAACCTAAAAACGTTGCAACTGACTGCATGGAACATCACATAGCAGCAGCTAATCCAGAACTTTCCCAAAGAGTTAAAGACATTATTCTTGAAGCACGCAGACCTTCAACAAGAAGGAACTATGCTGGAAAATGGAAAAGGTTTGTCATTTGGAGTACTGAAAGAGGAAAAGATGTGTCAAACATAGATATGCCTAACATTCTGGAGTATCTGGCGAACTTCTTCACTCAGGCCTGTCCTACTCCTCCATCAAGATACATGCATCAGCTATTTCAGCAGAATACAGCTTTGATCCACCTGTTTTCTCGCATCCTTTGCTCAGGCAGTTCCTCAGAGGAATCAAGAATGTAAAACCTCCAAGGAAACCACCATTACCAGCTTGGGACTTAAACTTTGTGCTAGAAAAGTTGACACTATCACCCTTTGAACCAGCAGCAACAGCAGACCTACAACACCTGTCATGGAAAACTGCTTTCCTACTGGCAATTACTTCAGCAAGGAGGGTTTCAGAACTACAGGCCTTAATGGCAGTGCAACCCTTCCTAATCTTCCACCAAGATAGAGTGTCCATGAGGACTAATCCTACATTTATGCCTAAGGTGGTATCCAGAGTGTCTTTAAACCAGGCAATCCACCTACCTACCTTCTTTCCCAACCCACAAAACAGAGGGAAAGAATACTACATACCTTGGATGTACATAGACAGCTACGCTACTACTTGGACAGAACAAAAAGTAGCAGAAAGACTGACCAACTTTTGTAGCCTATGCAACAGGAAGGGAAGGAAAAGCTATTTCCAAACAGACAATCTCCAAATGGATAGGAAATTGCATACGATTCTGTTACTCCTTCCATGGAAAACCAATTCCACAGAACATAAGACCTCATTCTACAAGGGCAACAGCCACTACCACAGCCTTCTTACGAGGAGTGGCAACCAAAGACATTATTGAGGCGGCTACTTGGACCTCCGTGCATACATTTGCCAAGCATTATAATTTGCCTCTATATTCCAGATCCCGAGCAGGGTTTGTCTCTGCTGTACTGCAAGGGATCCTAAACACACCATAATCTAGTTTTATCCTCCTCCCCTAGTTGGCTATGGTATTCTACCCAGTTGTTATGACTGCAGATGCATCCATGAAGGACATAGTACAGTTTTGTACCTACCATAAATGTAGATGTCCGAACTGGATAGCATCTGCAGTCAGGATTACCCTCCCTCCTTCCCCTCTGTGGTACTCCTAGGGTGTTTACCCTCCTAATAGCTAGCTGGTGGGGGGGGGGTCTTTTATGGTGTATTTGTTTGTATATATGTACATACATGCTTATTTTTGTGTTTACCTCTATCTATTTGGAAACATTGGCATCTATCCAAATTTTAGCCTTCTGAGGGCTACTGGCATCTGGGGCAAGAAACACTGAGGAAAATGGCGTTGGCTGATGCCTTTATACCCGAAGACCAACAGAGATGACGTCGGGTGAAGTGCGACATCAGCCGAAGCCGGACCCGGACTTTGGAATCCGGCCGACTGAAGGGCTGCCTGACGACAGGACAACCCAGTTGTTATGACTGCAGATGCTATCCAGTTCGGACATCTACATTTATGGTAGGTACAAAACTGTACTTTATGTGGGACGGGCTTAAGCGCAGCATCACGGGGATTCCAGTTGCCACTGATCATGTGCCAATCTGGATCTACTATTTGTCTGACAACTTTTTCTGAGGATTTTTCTAGTTTACCATCAAATTCATATTTATTACCCCATTTCAACCTAACCTTATGAATGTTATGTAACCCTTCCTGTTTTTTAACATGGTACCACAAAGATTTTATAGTCCCTTCAGACTACCTGCCTACTTATTCTGCTTCCCTGATCTATGACAAGATTGCAATTTTTCTGTCCCCGAATTTACATAAAAAATCCTGACTGAACAAATACAATCAAGCCCCTGATCTGAAATAGAAAAAAGTAGAATCCCCTTACCTGAGCCTCAGCAATTGATCACCCTGGTCCAATTGAAACCTGCTCGTCAGCCGCAGATCAGAAAGTGGCCGGCCTCTTTTTATACGACAATTCAGTCGGAGGTCTTTTCAAATAAGAACCATTTCGGTAACTTCTTCCGTATGGATTTCAGCCACCAGGCCTGTCTGATCCAGGTCAACCAAGAGGCTTCTGGTCAAAGAAGGGCCAACTTGTCAAAGGAAAAATCAAAGATCAGTGCAGCCAAGGTTCAGTTAAGGTTCCTTTATTCTTGTACAAGGAGACAAAAATGCAGTTCAGAAGTTTGTCTGACATTATACAGGAAATACTTCATTATTATACTGTTTTGCAAGCCATTGCCCTCTAAGCTGACGTAATAAAATACAACTCTTAGCATTGTTCTAAGACAGGTGTTTACTAAGTTTTTCTGCTGATATAGCAAGTATAAACTTCCCATGTGAAAATTTCCTAAGATATCAACGTGGCCTCGCTAACTGCCCATCTGTAACAATTCACTCATATTTCAGTGTTGCAATTAGTGATTCTTTCCTGCTTTGAGCACAAAGCATATTCTGATTTCAGCCTATAATCTTATCTACAGCTGCAGTATGAACAAGGTTATTTGCTTGAGTCTAGTAACATTTCAGAATACTCTATTGTTCCTTTTCCTAACGTTAGCAAAATCATCTGTTTCTCAGTGTATGAACAAGGTCATTCACTGAGCTGACAAGAAGCAAAGTCAGAAAGTGTATGCAATTATTTTCAAACCTGTAACAGAATAAATGTGTTAACTCTTTTAGGCTTCTAATGCAGCAAGCATAATGCTAATACATATATGAATACATTTTTTACTATATATGTGAATACATATTTCTCTCACACCAACCACCTGCATGTCCACTCTCACCACATCTATAAACTTTATCTTAGGCCTTCCTCTTTTCCTGTTACCTGGTAGCTTCATCCTTAGCATCATTTTCCCAATATACTCAGCATCCCTCCTCAGCACATGTCCAAACAAATGTAATCTTGCCTCTCTGGCTTTGTCTCCAAACCTTCCAACCTGGGCTGACCCTCTAATATACTTATTCCTAATCTTGTCCACCCTCGTCACACCCAGTACAAATCTTAACATCTTTAACTCTGCCACATCCAACTCAAACTTCTGCCTTTTTATCAACGCCACTGTCTCCAACCCATATAACATAGCTGGTCACACAACACTCTTGTAGACATTCGCTTTCACTCTTACAGGTACTTGTCTGTCACAAATCACTCCTGACACTCTTCCACCCACTTCATCCTGCCTGTACTTTTTTCTTCACCTCTTTTCCACACTCACCATTACTCTGAACTATTGACCCCAAGTATTTAAACTCATCCACCTTCGCCACCTCTACTCCTTGCATCCTCACCATTCCTCTATCCTCCCTCTCATTCACACTCATATATTCTGTCTTAGTCCTGCTGACCTTCATTCCTTTTCTCTCTAGAGCATATCACCATCACTCCAGGGTCTTCTCCACCTGTTCCCTACTCTCACTGCAGATCACAATGTCATCTGCAAGCATTGTAGTCCATGGGGACTCCTGTCTGATCTTGTCTGTCAACCTGTCCATTACCACTGCAAATAAGAAAGGGCTCAGAGCTGATCCTTGATGTAACCCCACCTCCACTTTATGCCGTCACTCCCACCGCAGATCTCACTGCTGTCACACTACCCTCATACATATTCTGTACCACTCATACATACTTCTCTGACACTCCTGACTTCCTCATACAATAATTTCAAGCTCCTATAATCTCTGAGAACACTGCAGAAATGTTCACAGAAACCTTATACTAGCATGTTAATAGCTGCAGAGAGGCAGCTGTACCACCAGGAAGAAGTACAGAACTAACTCAAAAAACAACCCACCCAAGTGGAATCTCAAAATCGGTAGGCTGTATAACAGAAGGAAAGAAATCATGGCAAAAATTAGGAGGTGTAGTGCCCAGCAGGATAAAGCACACTCATCAAATTAAAAAAAATCAGAGGACAGAGAAAGTCTACCAAAGCCAAATTTGAGGTAAATGTTGCCTCCCAGGCCAAGGACAATCTTAAGACATTCTTTAGCTATGTCTGCAACCTCAAAGGCAATACACAATTGTATGCAGAGCTCATTGTAAATGGAGCCACCTATACTGAGCCAGAAGATATAGCAAACCTACTGGCCAAGTGGCCAACAAATTCAGCGTCAACTTTACCCCTCTCTCCCTCTCAACCTTCCCTCAAGAAAAGCCATCAAATTGAACTCCTCCCAGATATCACTAGGGAACACGTCCTCAATACTCTGTCTAAAGCCATGAACACTGCATCAATGGGCCCAGACAATATCCCAGGACGCTTTCTAAATACCATGAGACATGACCAAACAGACTGTCTGGAATTGCTATTTAACTGTAGCATCCAAAGAGACTTTGTGCATCGTGAATGAAGAAGAGCAATATTCATCCCTCTACACAAAGGTTGGCCATCTGCAGACCCTGGAAACTACAGACCCATACATCTCACTAGTCTTATATGCAAAGCCATGGAAAGAATTATCATGGAAATTATCAGTAATGCTATAGTAAACCTCCAGACACTGGACTTAATTAGCTTGGTTTCATCAAGGGCAGGTCATGCCTACTCATCCTGATGGACTTCTTTGAGAAGGTCACAAAACTAATGGATGGGGGCAAAATGGTTCACACCGCCTACCTGGCCAAGGCATTTAACACAATACTCCATTTAAACATTGTTGACAAAGTCAAGAGGTTAGGTACAAACTCATAGGTCACCCGCTGGATAGCCAACTGGCTCACAGACAAGACCCAGGAAGTTAGATTTGGGGAGCCCACCTCTACAAAGAGGTCAGTCACAAATGGAGTGTCTCAGGAATCAGTCCTTGGACCACTCCTTTTTGGCATTTACTTCTCTGAAGTCAAGACCAATTTCAGTTGTCTCTGTCTTGGTTTACAAATGACTGCAAATTAGGAGCTGTCATTGAATCCCACACTGGCACAAGCGTTCTCTAGGAGGGGCTGACACAGACAAACAACTGGTGACAGAGCCATGGACTAAAACTACATGCCAAAAAATGCATAGTAGCATCCTTTGAGAAGTCATCCACCCCTGGTAACTATCCTACTGACAACACACTCCTTAGAGTTGACCCAGTAGTCAGGGACTTAGGGACATGCATAGATAGTAATCTAACCTTTGGCCATCATGTGTCTACAGTAGTGAGGAAATCATTCTATGTTGAGCAACCTACAAACAAAGGTATGGCATCTAAGTCCAAGGAAGTGATTGTTACACTGTATTCAGCATTCATCATACCTATCATTTAGTACAGTGCCCCCTTTGTTATGCACCTAAACAGTGACATCCAACAGTTGGAATGCTCACAGAGGTTTCACACTAAATGAATACAGGGCATAAGTAAAATGTCCTAAGCAGATTGCCTCAAGATCCTATCCCTGCATTCTGTCTCCTACAGGCTTTTCAGGGGAGAGCTATGCTTGGCATGGAGGGCATTGTCAGACCCTATTCTGATGGTTCTCCTGCATATCCACAAAACAAACAGCACCAGATTATGAATTCTAAAGACTTAAACCTTACCTCTGATATAAATAGGACCTGCTGGAGAGACAGGTATATATCCCAGAGACTACCCTGTCTATGGAATGGGGTCTCCATCCATGTGAAGCAGAGTTCCTCCCTAACCCAGTTCAAGTGCAACTTGGACAATTGGATGGGGAACAGGAATTCATCCCTGGTTTGACACTCATGTCTCTAATGAACACAGGCAACCTGTAAATGGTTCATCTCCCAGGCTCCTGCATGTAAATGTTTCATCTCCCAACCCCCTGCTTGCACTCATCAAGGTATTAGAACTTTCAGAGATTTGGGATGCATGGCTAGCCTTAAAAAGGCCCTTGTGGTCATTAGCCTAGTAAACACCTATGAACCTATATGGCATGCCAGTGCTAGAAAAAGAAAACTTATGGTTATCCAGCATCAGCAGTGAGTGCCAAGATAAACACCATCTCATTACTAATTTCCCTAAGAATATGAAGCAGAATGTATTTAACATGGCTGTCTCACTCTTGTATGCCTTAAATGTCCAGATACCCCTTGCCAGACAAACTGTCCATCCCATAACCTCTGATTGGTAATATGTAACTCAACAATGGCAGCACCAGCTTACAAAATACAAATTATCGACATGTTTCATCTTTATTCACATTGTTTCCATCTGTTATCTCCTTGTCCTCATTTATGATACTAAAGGTGATTTTTGTGCACTTACTTCCCTCTAGCAAAGTAGAAAAAATAGATCTGACACTTGTATTTACTGCAGGTGTCGGCTCCAAGTAATCATTATATCACACCAATTCTGAACTCCCAGCCTGCTGCCCTTGTATTGTCCTCTTAGCTGTTACTCATTTCCATCACATTGCCCTGAGCCATTTCTTTATCTGATACCAAGATAGTGCATGCAAGCTAATCTTAACTCTCAACTTTCCAGAATTATGCAAAGCTTCCCTGAATTTGTCTCATGTTTTTGTCCTTTCCCTTGTAAAAGCTTTGATTCTCTGGTAAATTACTAAGGATTAGAGTCAATAATGCCAGACATTAGAGTTTCATATTTTTATTGTTCAAAAAATGTATGTTGATGCAAAACTTGTTTTATTAACTTTTTAAGTGAATTTGAGTAATATTTATAAATTGTCATTTCAACTAAATTGTAGAGATTTGTTACCTTGCAGCCTTTTACCTGGCCCTCCCTGAAAATGGGTCATGCTGAGTCAGACCTTCCCAGTTAACAAAAACAAACAAAGAAACAATAAATAAATTGTTCCTGATTCTGGTCCTTAATCCCCTCACTGTTTTTGGCTTTGTCCAGAATTTTTGAACAAAGAAGTTTAAAGGTATGAAGCTAGTGTGTAGAATTTGCATATTAATGTTCAAAGTACTTCCATTGTACTGTAACCTCAATGTGCTGTGTGTTGTTTCTGTGTCAATATTTGATGAATTTACATCACTCTCATTTAAATACTGATAATTTCATATACTATTTATTATTTTTGCAACTGATTTAAAGGCTGTAATTGCCTGTTGTCACAAGTAATGGCTGAAAATAGTCTCTAGATCAGTCCACCAACTAGGTTATGAAAGTAAATAAAAATAAGCAATGCCAAAGAGTAAATATCCACCTGAAAGTCATAAGGGGTGTTGGAAAATTCTAGAAGTCACAAATGGGTAGGCTATAATTATCAATGTGACAGATGTCTAGGCCAAACTGCAATGGTTTTTCAGGCAAAGACACACTGAGATGTGCAGTAGTGAGATGCTCACTCAGTGTGATTTCTGCATGGCAAATAAAAATACAGAAATGTAATCAGCCTGTAAGATAAATATAGTATTCTCAGTGCATAGGCCTAGAAATGCAGGCATATTAAAGGAATGTTTCAGTAAACTTCAGTCAAGAGTACTGATAAGAATGAAATGTGCTAACAGAATGTGCAGCACATGAAGTACAAACAAGCTTGGGAACCGAGGTTAAAGAGGCATGTAGAAATTTACAGGGTTTTGGTATTATTAGGAGATACTTCAGACACAGCTAGTCAGTTAGTTCATTGGGAATGATAAGCAGAAAATCATTGTAGTGCAGTTCACAGAGGTTTGGTACAGACACTCGAGAAGTCAGGCCAAATACTCAGCATTCCAGAATATTAATTATATTATTCAGAAAAAAGGAGTCATTCTGAGCATAAAGAGTGAAGAAGCTATGGACATTATAATTCAGTCAATTCAGCTTATCAGCACTCTTATTGGAGACAGTAAGATTTGATATTCTGAGTACAGAAGCTACTGACAGTATAATGAGTGCAGAAGCAACAGACATTATAATTCATTCTGTTTCAGTTTATCAGCACTGTTATTGGACGCTGTAAGATTTGATTCAGATACTGTTGACACTACCTCCACTGTACATACCATTCTTAACAAAACTACAGTGTATGCAGACTTTTATTCTGAAAGGTACAAGAAACTGGCACATGAAGGAGAGACTGGCATCTGTTCAGCACAGCTCTAGGTAATTAAAGATACAGACAGTTTCATTCCAGTTATTTCCAGTTCATTTCAGTATACTACTGTCCTTTCAGTTCTTATGCTGCAGGTTTTAAGAGCAGCAAAGTTTAATTCAGAAAGTTGGAGAGTGTGCAAATCAAAAAACAATGTTTAACATATAAGAAATATAAGATAGATAGAATTATAGCTTTGAAAACTGAAATAAAAAAGCTAGACAAACAAACTAAGCACAGTGTGAGACAAGATCAAGAAAAATTTTAAGAAAATGTTTATAAAGATATTTAGCAAAATAGGAAACCTTTTCTTAGATACATAAGATGTGGAAGAATTAAAGGCATATAAATTGATAAACTGTGTATAGATTCAAAAATTTATTCTCAGACAAAACAGATTATAGATATATTTAACTTCCCACCTCTAGGTCAGTAATCAAGGAGCCTCAATCCTCACCACTGATGCGGATGGAGGACATTCACTTGGAACAAAAATGGATACATCCATTCCAAATGCAGGTCTCTACTCAGTCCAGAGTCTGGATTTATCTCTCTGTCTCTCTCTACAGAGCCCCTGTGAAACTCGCAACTGGCACAGCTGTAGAGTTGAGTCCTCCACTGAGTGTTCATATCAAGTCCTCCACCACTTTTTCTGTGAAACCACTGCTTTTTGCCCCTGCTCCAGTAGCTGACACACACATTCTTATTTAATTTACACACACACACACACACACACACACACACACACACACACACACACACACACACACACACACACACACACACACATGCACACACACACACACCTGGGAAAGGCTGGCACAAATTTACTATCTATGTCCTCTTCTGCCCAGACTACAAGGTAGTTATACTACCACCAGACACGGCAAAGCCAGCTACTCTAAGGCTTTTATAGGGGCATCCTATCATACTGAGTGAAATTAATATTAATACAAATTATAGTGGTTGGCCAATGCAGTAAGGCTTTCTGGAGTGGCCACAGAGTCACCAGATAGATATGAATACTCTCAAAGTTTAAAATATTCTCTAAAGAATGAGCCACAATGAAAAGTTTAAATATATTTAATAATAAATAATTAAAGAACATGAATATACTAAATATCTATTTACAATAACCACCAGCGTTTCAACACAGCAAATATTAAAATAACACAGATGAATAGATCCACACATGTATAGAAAAACAGTACTTAACTAATCTCACTATATTTTACTGACTGAGCTAAGTAATTACTATTCCCTGACCACTTACTAGAGCAAGGGAAGATGAAGTAGGTGAGTGGTCCTTCTTTGTCAGATTACAAAATCAGACTGCCCTGAGACTTCAGTCTCATCTAGTATCAAAACATCCTTTTTGCCATGGATTACAGAATAACATCACATACATCTGGTCATCTGAGTTCTGGTTCCCACACTACCCCCTTTCCTAGCAATTGATGCAGAATCCCGCACATATGTGTAAATAATACACACACATAGAGCTTTGTTAAGATCTGTTGCAGCTTATGTAAGTCAAAAAACAATAAATCACTTCCACTCTTCCTATAGGAGCTAATAAACCATTCTGTGGCACAGACATTTTGTCTCAGGCTGCAGTCAGAACTGTAAGATACAATCCTTATGGCCTAATTTATTTATTTTATTTATTTATTTTATTTATTTGCAGTTGGCTTATCAGGATAGTCCATTGGGACAATAAGAACTCATTTTCAATGGAGTCCTGTGGAGAAAAGCTCCAAAACAAAGGTTACAAAAAAGATTACAACAGTTTATAATTTCAATCATTTGTAGGTTAAAGACAAAGCTTTAAAACAGTGGTAACAAAAAGATTACAGCAGTTTACAATTGCAGTCATTTGTGGGTTCAAGACAAAACAAAGATTAAGCATTTTACAATGCAATTTTTAGGTTTCATTTTGTAGAAAACTAAGATTTAAGCAGGTATAATAACTAAGATTTAAGCAGGTATAATAAACATGTTTAGGTTAAAATTTGTAGAAAAACAAAGCATTGCTGCAGTAAATATATAGTTTCTTGAGTGGAATAGTAGGATAAGAGAATTATAAGATGTCATTACAGTTGGCTTATTATTTGGTGTCTGGTAATATATGGTAAAGTTGCCTATAGGAAGTGAAGAATAGGCTATCAGGGCTGGGAGCAGGAGCATTCCCATGAGGATGTTAGATGTGAGTGCAGTGAGTTTTTAAAAGCAAGAAGGTTGGTGGTGATATGGATGGAGGGAGGAAGGGTGTTCCATAGGCGTGCCAGGGCAAAGGACAGGAGGTTTTGTCCTGGAGAGTGAAGGGGCTTGTACAGTTCTGTTAGGTTTTGGTTATTAGATCTTAGGAGTCTTTGTGGCAGGTGCATTTGAAAGGTAGAGCTGAGAGAGGGACAGAGGGAGGGATGAAAAATTAGTTTATGAGCAAAAGTGAGCTGAGTATAGGAGAGATAGTTGGGAAGCTCTAGCCAGTTAAGTTTCTGGAGAGATGCACAGTGATGGGTAGATGATTTGTGGCTAGTGGCAAATTTGGCAATTTTATTATAACAAGATGACAGTTTTGTTTTGAGAGATGATTGTAGGTTTGTTAAGAGAGGGGCACCATAAAGGAGGGAAGGGATGAGAAATGTAGTAGCGAGAGTGAGCTTAGTAGATGCAGTGAGGAATCGATTGTGTCGGTAGAGCGTGCCAAGTTTTTGGTGTTTTTTATGTTTAGTTGTAGGTGGCTATTGAATTTAAGCTGGTTGTCAATCTGGACTCCTAGTAGTTTGGTTTCAAATACCAGTTCAAGAGGTGTGTTATTCTGGCTAGTGATGGAGAATAGTTTTCTATCAATGGTGTTGGTTTTTGAGAGGGTAAATACCATAAGTTTGGTTTTTGATGCATTGAGTGCTAGATGATTGTCCATCATCCACTGTTCTGTGGTAGAGAAGGCATCTTGAGTCAGTTTTAAGAGAGCGGGGATGGATGTGGCTGCATAGATAATTGTAGAATCATCTGCATATTGAATAAGTTTAGCATGAGGAATTGAGTGGAAGAAATCATTTATGAATGTATTGAAAAGGAGAGGACCCAAAATGGAACCTTGGGGGACACCAGGAGGTGTGTTAAGGAAAGAGGAGATGGCTTTTTTTTTCCCCACTTGACAGCTTGTTGCCTGTTGGAAAGTTAGCTGGAGAACCAATTGAGAGAGGATGTGGATAGGTTTAGGTTAGATAGTTTAGTTAGGAGAAGGTTGTGAGAGATAGTATCAAAAGCCTTAGAGAGGTCAAGAAAGAGGGTAGATACAGTGGAGCCAGAATCTCTGGCTTTATTTACAGTTTCCAGGAAGGAAAGGAGGGCAGTCATGGTGCTGTGGCTGGGTCTGAATCCGTGTTGTGTGGGAGTTAGTAAGTTATTATCTAAGAGATAGGGAAGGAGTTGAATATGGATACAGAAGTTTTGATATAGGAGAGGATGGCAATGGGACGAAAGTTAGTAATATTGTTATTATTGCCTCCTTTGTGCAGGGGAATGATGAATGTCCTTTTCCAGAGTTTGGGTACAAGCCCTTCTTGGATAGAGCGATTGATTAGGATGCTGATTGGGAAGACAATGGCTTCGGCAGCTATGCTGAGGAAGGATGAGGGAATGTTATCGGGGGCATTGGTGCATGGTTTCAGCTTTTGCAGGAGTTTTCTTATGGTAGAAGTAGGAATGGGTTTTAGGGAGAATGGTGGGAGGTGAGAGACTGGAGATGAAGGGGATGACAAGAGGGGGGTGCAGAAGTAGGGGGGGTGAGGTGTTATTAGAGAAGGATGAGGTTAGCTTGGAAATAGAGTCTATGAAAAAAGAGTTGAATTGGGTAGCCAGATCTATATCTAGTGCATTTCGGTCTGGGCTTGGGTTTTCTGCTGAGCCAGGTTTTAGGAGGGTAGTGATGCCTTTCCAGAATTTTTGAGGATTGGTTTTGTGGTTGTTTTGGAGTAAGGAGAAGTAATTCTGTTGATCTGCTGTGATAAGTTTTTTTAACAGTATTGCGAAGTGTTTTGAATTCATTAAGGGTGGTGGGAGTTTTGTTTCTTTGGTAATGTGCCAAGGATTTACCTCTAAGTCGCATGGCAGTTAGTGCATTTTTTGTTAGCCAGGGGGTGGTGTTGTTTCTTATTCTTTTGGTTTTTATGGGGGAAAAACTATCCAGCAGTTTTAGGAAAGTTGTATTGAAGTGTGCAACAGCATTATCCAGGGGTAGGGTTTTTAGGGGGTTCCAATTTATTGATTTTAGGGAGTCTGAGAAGGTTATCGGGTTGAAGTTTTTTAGGTAGTGAGTGCTGATGTAATTATGAGTTACTTGTAATGGAGATGGAAGACGTCTGGTGAAAATGGGAAGGTGGTCACTGAGGGAATCAGGAAGAGTTCCACTATCAGTGTAGTAGTGGGGGTGAGAGACTAATTTAAGTAATAATTTCATACTATTTTTTTTAAGTTTAGCTGGACTGAGATTCATAGGTTCATAGGTAGGTACTAGGCAATTGGCCCTAGGGCCTAAAAAGGTACTCTGGCTTTCGTCACCCAAGAAAATAATTTTCCTGTGTCCCTATCATGCCGAGCCACAGAAGTGATCCCCGAGGTGAATTTTCTATTTCCTCATTAATCTCTTGTCATCCAGTATCTTCTGTTACAATGTTAATTTCAATAGTTATAATACAGTCTGACATACAAGTGTATTTCTTTTTCTGTCAAGTAGGACACACTGTTAGTATATTTTAACACAAGCATCTTTACAAATATATTTTTCAACACAAGCATCAGTACCAATCAGTTTTAAATACAAATCACATATAATTCTTTACAAAATTCTAGCCAGCTGGGCTGGCATATGTTACACATTCTCTGCCCTACTTCTCCTGGAATAGCAGGCAATACCTCACGTCATCGCAATATACTTGCAAAATCTTATGCAGAACAGTTTGACTCCACAAAGGAGCGAAAGTTATCCTAGTGACATCCAGGTAACCTCAGACAGTGTAATCAAATTAGATTACATTGAAAAAGAACTACAGAAACTGGAACCAAAGAAAGCACAGGGAGGAAACAGAATTAGTAATAATGACCTGAGAACACTTCAGCAAGAACTTACAGTACCAGGGGTCCAAATGGAGAGATGAAGGGGTATAAATGGAGAGATGAATGGGATCTGAATGGAGAGATGAAGGGGTCTGAATGGAGAGATGAAAAGTCAGCAAGAAAAGATGAGTAGTAGTGCTGAAACTGAGTTCATCCTCAAGTCTTGGTGAGTATCTTCATGAGGAGGACACTGTTTTCAAAACCTCACCAAGGTGGCAATGATATATAGACTATATATATGGATTCCTATTACAAGAATGAAAGTTCACAACTTCGAACTTGTAATAGGAAGCCTCACTTACACGAAAGTTTACTTTAATGAAAGTGAACTTCCGTGAAAGTGCACTTCACCGAAAGTACCGCAGCACAGTGGAGGACATCAAAAACCAAGCTATGTCCTCCACTATGGTGCAATACTCATGGACCTTAGGGTTAGGGCACTGGTTAGGGTAAGGGGATAGTAAAGCTATCCCCTTACCCTAACCCATGCTCTAACCCTAAGGTTCATGACTATTACACCATAGTGGAGGACATTGCTATGTCCTTCACTGCGTTGCAGTCATCACGGACCTTAGGGTTAGGGCACAGGTCATGGTAAGGGGATAGCCTTATGGGCTATCCCCTTTCCATGACCCGTGCCCTAACCCTAAGGTCCATGAGTACTGCACAGAAGTTCAGTACAATGCCTGTTCGTTGTACTGAACTTCACGTAAGTGCACTTTCAATTAAGTGCACTTTTGCTGCAGTGTGCATTCCATACACTATTTCAAAGTAGTGAACCTTCGATCTAGTGTATGAAATCCAGATATATATATATATATATATATATATATATATATATATATATAGCATATATCATGGATAGAAGTAAGTCAAAAACAAAAAAAGATAGGTGGGTACACAAGACCCAAGATAAAAAGTGCCCAATCCTGGTAAGTGCACTGGTGCCAGGACTGGAAAAGATGACAGTGTAGAATCCTCAAAATATGAAAGCAGTACTATAACGGGGCCAGGCCAGGAGGAGGATGGCCCCCTGTTGTAGAATGAAGTAGTAGCCCACAAAAGTCACAAAAACTGATAGGCCAAAGAATAGTCATAAAGACGATAAAGTGGACTATTGTGGACAAGAAATAAATTATGCATTGTAAAATAATAAAAGAAAAAATTGCCAAAAGAAGACAACCCACCACTGCATCTCTGTAGAAAAGTGTAGGTAATCCAAGAAAAAAAGAGACGGAGACAGCTTTGGAATCCAGAACAGGCCTTTACTTGGTGCAAACACAAGCGCTTTCACAATTAAGCTTCTTCAGGTGTATACAAGCACTAAAAATACCAAACCTTTATACTCATGTTACATCACCCAATTGATAGTCATGTGACTGGTCCCATCTATCATAATATATTTTATTTCATTCATAATAACTAAAACATATATAAAAAATATATATAAATATATTTTATATATATATATATATATATATATATATATATATATATATAGATATATATATATATGTATATATATATATATAAATAAAAAACATCAAAAAATATAAATATATTGTGTTATTAAAATATTATAAAACAAATATACTGTATTGTGGACAGCAGGAGATGAATATATTACCTATGAAGTGGTCTCATCTTTAATTTAGGTTTCAGGGGGATACACTCATTCAGGCCATGCCCTTCTGTGGCTCTAAGCTTTGTGATCCAGATTGCTTCCAGATTCTCTGTCTTATTACATATATCCCCTCGTCTCATGCTCTCATATAACAAAGCTATAACTCTGAATTTGAAAATGTGAGTGCTATCAAATTCCATCACATGTTTGACTAATGCATTGTTCTTATTCCCGTTCCTGATGTTATAGGTATGTTCCCTAATCCGATCTTTAAGATGTCTATCTGTCTTCCCCACATAAAATTTTCTGCAGATCCTACAGTCTGCCAAGTAAACCACATGTTGACTGGTGCAGTTGGCTCCTGTATTAAAATAAAAGTCCTGCTTCAAATCAGGATGATAGAAACAAGGACTTTCATCTATATACGTGCACCAACTACAGCTACCACAGGGTCTGGTGCTCCCATTACTAATATCTGTGTGTCTATCTTTGGGGTAGCATAACCTCCTCTTTAGGGATCTGTCATTCCTGTAACTAAATTTAGGGACATTATCAACCAAACTGGCTATATCTTTGTCTGTTAGTAAAATCTGCCAGTTGTTCTTCACTATATCAGTGTACCTATTTATATCAGTGGAATATTTCAAGGATAGTCTGGTTTTACTATTGTCGAGGGCTGTCTGTCTCTTGCCTATAGATCTAGTTCTACGTGAAAAATATGGTTTGGCTTGATCATCTCTCATGGCCATAACCCGAGGTATTTGTGTCTGTATGCTATTGTTACTATACCCCCTGTCACCTAAAAATGTCTTGACCCTATCCAATTCCACATTAAAATCATCATCCCTCACATTCAGTCGTGAGGCTCTCATGGCCTGGTTGGTAATCACATTTTTAAAAATATGGGGTGGATGTGCACTACTCCTTTGTAGTAGATGGTTAACATGACAATCTTTCCTGTGCTGTCTTGTAAATATTACATCATTATTGCCTTTTACAATCTCTACATCTAAAAAATCCATATTAAATCTTGACATCCTATGTGTAAAATTTAAATAATGTGTACTATTGTTGATGAAACTGACAGTCAGTTTCATCAACAATAGTACACATTATTTAAAGAGAGCCTCACGACTGAATGTGAGGGATGATGATTTTAATGTGGAATTGGATAGGGTCAAGACATTTTTAGGTGACAGGGGGTATAGTAACAATAGCATACAGACACATATACCTCGGGTTATGGCCATGAGAGATGATCAAGCCAAACCATATTTTTCAAGTAGAACTAGATCTATAGGCAAGAAACAGACAGCCCTCGACAATAGTAAAACCAGACTATCCTTGAAATATTCCACTGATATAAATAGGTACACTGATATAGTGAAGAACAACTGGCAGATTTTACTAACAGACAAAGATATAGCCAGTTTGGTTGATAATGTCCCTAAATTTAGTTACAGGAATGACAGATCCCTAAAGAGGAGGTTATGCTACCCCAAAGATAGACACACAGATATTAGTAATGGGAGCACCAGACCCTGTGGTAGCTGTAGTTGGTGCACGTATATAGATGAAAGTCCTTGTTTCTATCATCCTGATTTGAAGCAGGACTTTTATTTTAATACAGAAGCCGACTGCACCAGTCAACATGTGGTTTACTTGTCAGACTGTAGGATCTGCAGAACATTTTATGTGGGGAAGACAGATAGACATCTTAAAGATCGGATTAGGGAACATACCTATAACATCAGGAAAGGGAATAAGAACAATGCATTAGCCAAACATGTGATGGAATTTGATAGCACTCACATTTTCAAATTCAGAGTTATAGCTTTGTTATATGAGAGCATGAGACGAGGGGATATACGTAATAAGACAGAGAATCTGGAAGCAATCTGGATCACAAAGCTTAGAGCCACAGAAGGGCATGGCCTGAATGAGTGTATCCCCCTGAAACCTAAATTAAAGATGAGACCACTTCGTAGGTAATATATTCATCTCCTGCTGTCCACAATACAGTATATTTGTTTTATAATATTTTAATAACACAATATATGTATATTTTTTGATGTTTTTTCTTCATATATATATATATATATATATATATATATATATATATATATATATATTATATATTTATATATTTTTATATATGTTTTAGTTATTATGAATGAAATAAAATATATTATGATAGATGGGACTAGTCACATGACTATCAATTGGGTGATGTAACATGAGTATAAAGGTGTGGTATTTTTAGTGCTTGTATACACCTGAAGAAGCTTAATTGTGAAAGCGCTTGTGTTTGCACCAAGTAAAGGCCTGTTCTGGATTCCAAAGCTGTCTCCGTCTCTTTTTTTCTTAAATTATGCATTGTGATTACTATGTAAAAGGCCCAGAATTTCCAGACACAAGATATACAACATCATTAAGAGAGAAATTAGAGGAAAGAAAAATACTTCTGCAAGAAAAATTGTCAGAAGCTTCAAATGATAATTTGTGTTCACTAATACAACAGATTTGTGAAAAACAGTATATAGATCAAGAAACCTTGATCTGTTTGGAAAAAGAAGCATCTGAGGAAGTAGGAAAATATTAATAATAAAACCAAGAGATATTTGAAAAGTGCAAAAAAGAAATATGGACATGGGAAATAAAGAGATATTTGATATGGTGCAATATTTATGCAAATGAGAAAGCCAAATTAATCAATGTAAAGAAAGTAACCCCAAAGATATTTAAAGAAAAATACAGCAAAGGCATCTAGATATGGAAAATTTCACAATAAAAAAAAAATAATATCACAAAGATGGAACGTAGAAAAGAAGATCCGTAAAGTAGAAGTGAAAAATATAGAAGTTGAAGTTATGGAGTGCCAGCGAAGTGAGGGATTTGATGTAGAAGGTCTAACACAGGTTACATCACAGCAGGATGGAGTGAGTCCCCAAAGCAGGGAGAAATAGAAAGATCAGGAAACATCTGAAGAAGAAATATGGACATGGGAAAGAAAAAGAGATTTAAAATGGTGTAATATTTATGGAAAGGAGAAAGCAAAATTAATCAATAGAAAAAGAGCAGCACCAAAGATATTTGAAGAGAAATACAGACAGAGGAACCCAGACATGGAAAACTTTACAATACAAAAAATAAGAAGACAAAGAGGAAAAGTATAAAAGAAGATTAGTAATGGAGAAGTTAAAGAAACAGAAATTGAGATTAGGAGTACCTGCAAAGTGATGGATTTAGTGTAGAAAATCTAATTCATAAAGCATCAAAACAGGATAGAGTAATGAATATCCAAATTAAGGGGAAACAAGTGGAACAGGAAGCAATTGGTCAGGTGCCATATGAAGATAATTTGGAGCCTTCCACAGGAAACCAGTATAAATGTTCACTTGAAGCGAGACAGCAAGGGAAGGAACAGGAAACTGGAAATTCTGATGCAGTCAATGTTGAGGAGTGATAGGCCAGTGAGTCCCCATATGATAGAGCAATGGATGGCACAGGATGAAATTGATGAGACTGTGTCACAGGAAGATGCTATAGAACCTTCTATAGAACGCCCACAGGAATTGGAAAACAAGATATGTGCCCTCAGTTTGGAAGAAAATGAGCTAAGAGAAGAAATGCTTGATTTAATACACATGGGCAGATATATCAAAATCAATGAAAGAAATAGACTGCAGAAGATTAATAGAACCCAAAAAGGTAGAAGGCTGATAAAACAAATTAACATGGTAATTAGGAATGTTCATAGAGATCTATGCAATATAACAGAAGTAAACAGGATATATTACTGTGCAGCTAAATTAATAACTGATAAAGTTCTACAGCAAGAACACAGGGTAGTGAGGGAAAGGAAGGGGAGAAATCAAATACCATCATGGAAATATCGAACAGAGAAAACTATAAAGCAAT
>NC_056732.1:1749965078-1749973666 GCF_019279795.1 Protopterus annectens | reverse complement strand
TAAAATTGGGGACTCCATTGTGTGACACACTGATACCCCACTAACCAGTTTAGACAAGGAGAAGATAACAGTTAGGTGTCTTTCTGGAGCCAGGATACGCAATATCATCCACACACTCAAATTATTGCACCCTAGGTACCAATATGATTCTGTCATTGTCCATGTGGGTTCAAATGATCTGTGATAAACCTCACTGGACTATCTGAAAAGAGACAGAATGGATCTCAAGGAATATGTGTTACCGATAGGTGTGAGCCTTGCACTGAGTACCATTCAATCTTCACCAAGGATGATGTCACAGTATGAACATAAAGTAATTGATTTTAATAACTGAAACAGTTTGTGGTGTAACTCCAGGGGGGATACAATATCTGTCAACATGGGAGAACATGGTCAAAAGACCACATTGCTTTGCCAAGGTTAGGTTGCATTTTCCCACCATAGGCTTTTGGATATTGGCTAAAACTTTATCCACCCCTTAGAGTCTTTTTTGGCTATACCAAAAAGACAAAACTATAAACACAATGAAAAAGTCTACAGGCAAGCTTGATGTGTTGCTGTTCAGTTCTTGGATCCTAAATAAAAATACTCCAGACCCTTCAAGCCCTAAATGTAGACATCTGCACTGTGACTGAGTCTTCATTGAAAACTATAGAAAGTACTCCAGAAGTGGAAGGCTATAGCGCCTTCCACACATTTGGACCAGCAGCAGCACAGATTGCATCCAAAGGTGGAGGTATTTTGATCTACGTTAGCAACAAACATACCTTCAGGTTCATTAAACAGGATAATACCATGGAAGTCATCCATGTGCAAGTCATCATAGATAAGGTCTCTCACCATATAATGGCTAGTTAAAGGTCACCATCTATGCCTCTAGTGTCTCTCAACTCTTACCTAAACCTACTAGAGGTTTTCACTATCCAACTAAACACCTTACTCATGGATGACTTTAACTACACCTCTATAGACCGGGAAATATACACTGCCTCAATCTAACAGGCAGAATGCTTCCTGGAGTTTGTTATAAAAAAACCCTGGAACAGATATTGCAAAAGCCAAACAGAGGATCAAGCATACTAGATCTTTTAAAATATCCAAACACAGCTTCAGGGTTATTGCCAATGAATATCCAAGAACCAAGTGGCTAAAGTACTGAATAAAACTTTTTTTATTAACGCTGTTAAATCCAACAGGTACAACACGTTATACTAGATCTTTTACTCACCAACGTAGGGACCATCAACCCCCCCCCCCCATCCATTTCATGTCTTCATTAGTGAGGCTGGATCACAGAGCTGTCTTATTTGAAGTAAAAATCTAACCAGAAAATACAGCTAAATCAGTTACAGTTAGGAACTATTCAAAGGCAAACTAAAATTCAATGCTCCTCCCAACCCTGAGACCACAGCTACCTATGCACAATTATTCACAGAGTCACTATACAAACATGTGAATGGCAGCATAGAAGCTGCTGTAACTACCAGAAATAAACCTAAAACAAAAACTAAAAACAAACCCTACTAGTGGAATCATCACTTAAACAGGGTAGATTAAAAAAGAAAACTGATGGCTAAAACCAGGTAAAGCAACTCCCTTAAAGACACATGCTGACCTATACAACTAAACAAGAAACTAAGAGGTCTAATTAACTCCAATAAGGCCAACTATAAGATCATGATAACCTTGCAGCCTAAGGACAATCAGAAGGCCTTCTTCAGCTGTGTCTGGAATCTTAGATGTAACACACAAGTGTGTTGAAATGGTAGTGAATGGTACCACCTACATTGATCAGGGTGACATAGCACATCTACTGGCTGATCGATTTAGCTCAAACTTCAGCCCCAGCTCCACCAGATGAAATCTCCACCAAGATTATGTCTTCATGTATCAGCAAGCAGTAGGTGCTGTCAGCACTCACTAAAGCCATTAACACTAACCCTCATAGGTCCTGACAAAATCCCCAGTTGCCTCCTAATCAGTCTAAAACATGACCAATCGGGAAGACAAAAGGCAAACTTAAACCACAGCCTTGAAACATGCTACATTCCAAGTGAGTGGAGGACTACAACAGTCATTCCTCTCTATGAGGGTGGACCACCAACAAATCTATGAACTAAGGACACTTTGATCTAACAAGCCTAGTATGAAACCTATTGAATGAATTATTATGGAAATGATAAACAATGATAATGGCAACCTACAGACACTGGACCAATCCAAATTTGTCTCTGTTAAGGAAGGGTTATGCCCACTTAACCTAGTAGACTTTTTTGAGAGGGTCACCAGGGCAATGTGTAAGGGTAAAACAGTGCAAACAAGGTATTTTGATACAATTCCCCACTTAGGCATTGTTGACAAGCTCTCTTAGTTAGGTGTTAACACTAACATAAATTGTTGGATTGCTGGTTAATAGACAGGACCCAAGAAGTCAGAATCATAAAGACACCTCCACTAAGAGATTTGCCACAGGTGGAGTACTCCAAGGTTCCATGCTGGGCCCACTCCTGTTTGGCATCTCCTTCTTAGAAGTCAAGGCCAACTTTAAAGGTCTCTGGCTCACCAAGTTTGTAGATAACTGTAAATTGGAAACTATTATAGATTCCTTCCAAGATATAAACATCTTGCAAGTGGGCTTAACACAGACAAATGACTGGTACCAAAGCTATGACCTAAAACTCAATGCAAGTTAATTTCTCCATTGATAAAATGCCCCCACAAGTTGACCCAGTAGTAAGAGATCTGGGAACATGTAGAAAGCAATGTAGCCCATGACCACCATGTAACTAAGATAATAATAACATTCTAGTCATTATGTATGGCATCCAAGTCCAAGGAAGTTATAGCACCACTCTACTTACCCCTTATCAGACCTACCATTGAATACAATGCCACCTTTGGAATATAGCTAACACGACAATTGCAACAGTTAGAATGCCAACAAAGGTTTCTCACCAGGAGTATTCAGGGCATATATACCCTCTCCTACACTGCTCACCTAAAGGCTCAGATTTTGTATTTAGTCTTCTACAAGCTGCTGAGCGTGGATGTTTGCCTGGGTTATAGGGCTTCCTCAGACCCAGTCCTTTTGGATCTGTAGCACATGTGCAAAACAAACAGCAGCAGTAACAGTAGATTCATGGATCTAACTTCACTTGTGACATAAACTGAACTGAAGCTGGAGAGGCAGGTATGTGTCCAGAAGGATCCCCACACTATAGAATAAGTTCCCCATCCAGGTAAAACAGAGTTTGTCCCTGATCCTATTCAGACAAAACCTTTACAAGTGAATGGGAAATTATACATTTAACCCCCCCCCCCCCGGTCTGACCGCATGTCCCTTATGCACAGCAGTGGTCTATAAGAAATATAAGAAAAGTATTATCCTAACAAACACCACCTTACAGATCTTTTCTATCTGCCTACTAATGTTCTCTCATTATGATACTTGAGACGCAAATGGTTTGGGGTATGTGGCTAGATTTGCAAGGGCCCTAGTGGTCATTATTCTAGTAGCAGCCTATGAACTTATGAACAGTTGCTAAGCAAAAATCTCTGTCATTTCCATCTGTCCTATGAAAAACTAATCAAAATTCTTATGCAACATGGTACTTTACATCCCAACTCTCTCTGTGGCCAGTCTGGTTGCGATGGGTATTTTGAGGCATTGTAGCAATTGCCTCATGTACACTGACAATCAATTTATTCTTAATAAAACATATAAAGTAGGCAAGAGGTGTAAATACACTTTAATGCTGTAGGCAAAACTCATACATGCACTCAAAACTAATCATATAGAAGTTGTCAGTGACATTGCACCACAACTACTGCACAGGGTAAAGACCCTACATATAAAACTACTTATTGTGAGACATTTACAGGTAATCTTCCTAAAATACTAAGACCTCCTGCAAGGCACAATCAAAAAATAGGTTCTCATCATTCACTTAAACACTCCATTAAAACACAACCCACAGCTGCACATCATAGCACTGTATCCAATGCCTCTACTGCACCAGACTAAGTAAGGAGACAGTCACGGTTAACTGCCTTTCTGGGGCTAGGATCTGTCAAGTCACACAAGCACTCATGTCATCGAACCACAGATACTAGTATGACATTGTCATTGTTCACATGTGTGTTATCGACCAGAGACATACCTCTCTTGACTATCTGAAATGAGACACAATTGAGCTTGCTGATTGTGTTTCATGCAGGTGTGAGCCTAGCACTAAGCGGCATACTACCTTCTCCAGGGTGATGCCACATTACCAACAGAAAATGATTGATTTTAACAACTGGATTAGCTTCTGGTGCCAGTCCAAGGGGGTACAATATTTGATAGTCTGGGGGGACATGGTTGATAGACTATGCTGCTTTACAAGGGATGGTCTGCATTTATCTCTCTAGGCTTTTGATATTGGCAGAGACATTTTAAACCCACGTAGTGCCTTTTTTGGCAATGCCAAACTGATAAACCTCCTGACTGGAGCTTTTCTCCCCAGGACTCCATTTAAAACGGGTTCATTTTGGCCCAATGGACTATCCTGGTAAACCAACTGCAAATAAATAAAATAAATAAATAAGAAGGAATATCTAAAGGTGGTGCTGCTCTAGCCATGCCCTGAAAGTCTGACTCTCCCTGGAGAGTGTAGACATCTGTGTTGTAGTAACAGAGTGTCAAAGAGAGAACCCCAGCAATGCAAGGTTATAATGCCTCTCACACCTGCAGACCAAGGTGGAAGAGTCTCAGTCAATATTAAAACCAATCTCACATCCAGACTAATTAAAATGCAAGACCCACTGGAACTCATATGTGTACACCTCACCATAAACAGGGTTTTGTATCATATCTTTGCAAGATGTAGGTCACTTCCTTGTCCTAGGAAACCCATACTACATATCTCAATGTACTAGAGTCCCTCAATGTTCAACCTAATACAATATTCATGGGGGATCTCAACTACCCTCTATAGACTGGGAATCCTACTCCACTTCTAATGTACAAGCCAGGTGATTACTAAACTTTGTTAATACCAACATTCTGGAGTAGTTAGTACATTCTTCTACCACCAGTACAAACATCCTTGACCTTGTATGCCTGACCATGTGGCAGTGATGTTCCTCACCCAATGTAATGTCTTCCCTCATCAGATTTGACCACAAGGCAGTATCTCTTGAAATAAAAATCATATCTGGGGATCCAAACCAAAAAAAACAGTACAAAAATCAGAGGAATACAACCCTCCAAACCAACAAATAACAAAAAAGCACAGGGTTGCTCGGATGTCACTGAACACGCAAAACATGGCTCCAAAAAATGCAGTTTATTGTCACATCTGCTAATAAACGACAACACTTTCAATACATTTTCATCCTTTTAAAGACTTCTTCAGACAAGTAATAATATAGTAATACCATCTGAGACTTAAATACATAAATCATTCCTAGTCAGCCAATAAAAAACCCTTCCAATGAATCAAACATACTGCTTAAAACCTTAGCTTAAATTAATTAATTAGTTAAGAAAACATATAAAATTGTATATATATAAATATATGTGCAAAATATAAATATATAAACTACTTCATTAACAAGAAAATATTTTAGAAAAATTAAAGCAACCCTGTGCTTTTTGATTGTCCAAACCAAATACCTTTACAAACTATTTTTAAGATTAGCCTCTCTACTAAGCCACACTTTGGCTAAATTTTAGTCCCCCCCCCCCCCGAACACAGTAAAACACATAACATATGGTGTGCTATTTACAAAATCTCTGCACAGTCATATTGATAGCTGTATACAGGAATCTGTCAAGCTGTGCCCACTCATATTAAGAATAAGACAAATTCAAAAGACAAGCCACCCTAGTGGAATCACAGTATCAATCAGCTATTTTAAAGGAAGGTCATGCCTATTAAATTCGGTTGACTTTTTTCAAAGGGTCACCAGAGCATTGGATGAATTCAAGACTGTGCACACAGCTTACCTCAATCTGGCTAAGGCTTTTGATACAATACCCCATTCAGGCACTACAGACAAGATCACTAATTTAGGTATAAACCCTGTTATCACCAACTGAATAGTTAACTGGTTCACTGATAGGACCCAAAAGGTCAAAATAGGTGAGGCCACCTCTACCAAAAGGCCAGTCACTTGTGGATTTCCCCAGGGCTTGGTACTGGACATGCTCCTTTTTGGTATCAATTTCTCTGAAATGCAAGCAAATGTTGAAGGTTTATGGCTGACTAGGTTTGCAAATGTTTGCAAGCTGGGGGTTAGCAACGACTCTCCTGTAAACACTAGCATTCTTCAAGAAAGCCTATTTCTGACTAGTAAATGGTGCTAGACCATGATCTTAAACTCAATGCTATGAAATGCATAATTGTACCCTTTTGGAAGTCAACCATCCCGACTAAATACTATGTACTGCACCCTAAGAGTCAACCCAATTGTCAGAGATTTGGGTCCTCATGTAGACAGTAGCCTTAGCTTTGAACAACAAGTGGCCACAGTTGTAATGCTTTTATATTGCAGAACTTATAAGTAAGGGCATAGCATCTAGGTCCAAAGATGTCATTATCCCGCTGTACTCCTCCCTTATAAGACTGATCTTAGAGCAAAATGCTCCCTTTGGTATGTACCTCACCAGGCATATGCAGCAACTACAGTAACCTCAGAGGATCCTTACAAAAATAATACAAGTCATAACAAGCCTGCTTTATGCGAGAACCTTAAAGCCCTTTCCCTGTACTCTGTTTCCTTTAGCTTGCTGAGAGTTGAATGATCTATGCCTGGCTTACAAGGCATCTGCAAAATCCACACTTATGAATCTCCTTCATATTCATAATTCAAATACTACCAGAAATATAAGGTCTAGAGACCTGAGTTTTGTGTGTGACTTAAACAGAACATGCTGGAGAGACAGCTATGTGTCCCAGAGACTGCCCCTCCTATGGAACAGACTTCCTATCCATTTGAAGCTGAGTTTGTCTTTTACTGAGTTACCCAGTTTAAGTACAACCTAGACCAGTGGATGGGGAATAGGAAATTAACACCGGGCCTGAAACGCATGTACCTTGAAACACAATAAAGAATATTCTATTTTTAACTCAGCTGTGGACTACCTACTATTTTCTATTTGATTATTTTGTAGCACGTATTTTACAGTTGTATTTTACAGTTCGATTTTTATTACTTGAACTAAGTGCATAATAAAATTTAACAAGTGAACATCACACTGCAAAATTATTTCTTCTTTTTTTTTTAATATGGGAAATACTAACTATTCCATCTGGGATTACAATGAGATAAAGGCCTTCTGTATTGCCTTTCCATTCCTTAGCTGAGTGATCTGTTACACAAGTCCAGAGGTACGGGACATCATACCACCATGTACTATACATAACATGTGATGGTTTTGGAAGTCACTGAAAGTGGTGAATGCATTTTTAGAGTAGTGCAGTTTTGTTAAAGAAGAAAGAAGGCTGAGAAAGTCTTCTGAGGTTGTATTTTACTAGAGTCTATGGTTTTGTAGAGCTGAGAACTGACTGTTACTTTTTTATTTATTTATTTATTTTGTTTGTAAACCGAGTAGTGTCCAACTGGGCCAGGAGCCCATTTTCAGCGGAGAACCGGGGAGAAAAGCTCCAAGAAGGTTACATAGCTATTTTACATTTGATATAAGCAAATTTGAGAAAGAATAAATAGAACATAAATAATCGTGCAAATCGAACTTCAGATTACAAGGTTCTAGCATGGTGTCTATAAAGTAAGCAAAATTAAACAAACAGTTTTACCATATGTTTCACATTCACATTACAAGGTTCTAATTCATGGTATCTATAAAGTTAGGAAGAATTAAAAAGTTTTAGCATGCATTTGTTTTTTTTTTATTGTTTGTTTTTTTTTTTTTTTTGAATAACAAGTTAAGTTCTGAGTAATGAATAACAAGTTATCTTATTTTGTAATGAAACAAAATATCTTATTGGAGATCGTTTGTAGGGATTAGATGTTTTTCTTTGAGACAGCAGCAATTGGCAGTAGTCAGCTAGTAATATTCTTTTACCTGTTACAGGTTTGTTGGCTGCTTGCTGCGATTCTCTTGACTCAGAGGAGTAGATAATTTATTTTTGTCAATTTTTCCATTGTGATATTGAAAGTTCAGAGTCTGTTCTAGCCCAACTACTAGATACTTGAAGGACATAGTTATTTAATTTTAGGAATGGTTGAGGTCTGAGATGTCAAGGTTCTTGGGAGCTTGGGCTAGTTTTTGGCACAGATAAAAAGACATAGCTTGGTTCTTTAGAGGGGTTCAGTAGAAGTATGGACTGGATAAGCCAGTTATTTTGGAAGTGGAGGTTAGTTAGAAGATGAGTTTGGATTTGTATGAGGATGTGACTACATTTTAGGATGACCATGTCATCTGTGTATAAGACAATAGGTATTTAAGGGGAAGGTTGCAAGTGAGTTTACTGATGAAAACTGAGAACAGTAGTGGTAGAATGCAGTCCTCTGAGACTCCTTTGCTGAAACATGCTGCAGAAGACAAGAAAGTGAAGACCCTATTTTAACTTTAAAAGATGTGC
>NC_056732.1:1749885078-1749962578 GCF_019279795.1 Protopterus annectens | reverse complement strand
CATAAAGCTCCACATGACAACAATGCAAGAAGAATTATAAGATTGAAGTAAAATACAGTAAAAAATATACAATAAAACAATTAAGTGAATGTCCATAACAGTATAAGTAAATATACATGGGGACATTTAATGTTTGTAGTAGGTATAGAATTAGGTAATAACTAAACACTGGTAAAAGACATTAAATGGTCATCAGAGGACAATTGTACAGTTCAGAGTAGTTTGTTTAGTGAGTTATAGTAGTAGGGAAGGGAGAAACAGAGAGGATAGTGAAGGAGAAAGTGATGGGTTCAAGTGAGATGATTACAGTGATAGGCCCAGGTGTTGTTTAGGTACCTTTTGAGAGTTTTCTTAAATTCATGGATGTAGGTAATATTTCTGAGGATCATGGGAAGCTTGTTCCATGAAACAGCAGGAAAGTAGCTGTAGAGATTCTGTTCAATAGATCTTTTAGGTTTGTGAACTTGTAAGAGACATTGGTCTGAGCTTCTCAGTAATCGATGGAGTTTATAGAGGGAGACAAATGAGGAGAGGCTAGGGCAGGAAGAGGACTTATTCAGGATAGAATGGATAATGAGAAGTTGCATAAATATGAGTTGGTTAGGAAACTCTAGCCAGCTGAGTGTCTGCAGATGGTTACAGTGGTGTGATCTAGAAGGTAGATTAGCTGCAAATCTAAAAATTGTGTTGTAGGTAGTTTTGAGTTTGTAGAGTAGTGAGGACTTTAAGCTGGTTAAGATTTGGAAGCTGTAGAAGAGTTTAGGGAGAATGTATGTTTGGTAAGTGAGATCCTGGAGCTAGTTGTGAGGAGCCTTTTGTTTCTATACAGTAGGCCAAGCTTTTGGTGGGTTTTCTTGGTACAGTGAAGTACATGAATGTAAAATTTAAGTTGGCCATCTATTATTGCTCCAAGGAGCTTAGTGTGGGTTTCAGCTCTGATAGTAGTCTTGTTAAGGCAAGAGATAGTGAATGAGGATTTAAGATAATAAAGGGATTTTGGGAGGAAGAGAAGAAGTTTTGTCATTTTAGGGTTAAGTGTGAGTTGGTTGTTAGTAATCCATCTTTCAGTAAAAGATGTTTGTCTCAGGATTAGGAGGTCAGAGGGGTTGTCAGAAACAGAAATGATTGTGGGCTCATCTGCATACTGTATGAGGGATGACTGAGGAAAGGCTGTGTGAAGTTGGTTAGTAAAGATGTTAAAAAGGAGGGGACCTAAAACTGAGCCTTGTGACATGCCCGTTGTGATGAGGAGAAAAGGAGATAAAGCAGAGAGCCATTTTATGTATTGCTAAAAAGAGGCAGGACACCAGTTTATCATTATCTCTGGCTATGGAGATGGAGTTAGTAAAGGAAATAAATACAGTAGTGGTGCTGTGGTGGGAGCAGAAGCTGTGCTGGGTAGGGGTGATCAGGTTTTCTTGACTGAGATAAGCCAAGATTTGTTTATGACCCCAAGGCTCAAGAATTTTGAAGAGGGGGAGAGAGTATAATAATAGGTTGATAAATAGAGAGCTCTCCAGAATTTCCACCTTTGTGGATAGGTATGGTGTGGATTTTTTTTCAGAGAGTAGAGACAGTGGATTCACTGACTGAGGGGTTTATGAGAATGGAGACAGGATATGCCATGTAGTTAGCAGCAGCCTTTAGGAAGAGAGATGGCAAGCTGTCAACTGATGGGAAACATAGTTTAAGTTTGAGAAGAAATTTTATAACTGGTTTGAATGGGATTTAGTGACAATGGGCTGTTTTGTAGTAGGGGGTGAGATGTCAAGTTGATTGAGTGGTAATTGTGCATAAATTTGCTGATGGTATCTATGAAGTATGAACTGAAAAGAGATGCAGTTTCTTGGAGTGTGTTATTGGGGCAGGGGTTGGGAGTTGAGGGATTCCATGGGTGGAGAATTTGGTTGTAATTTTCCACAATTTTTTAGGGTTTTTGGGTTCTGTAGACTTAGTCTACAATTATCAGGTGGAATATCTGTTTTGGGTAAGAGACTGAGTAGAGTTGGTGAGCCAAGGGGAACACTATGATTTGACTCTGATAGTTCTGGGAGGGGCAAGGGAGTCCAGTGTGTTTAGGAAGATGGAACTGAACTGAAGAACAGCTTCATCTAGAGTTAGGGATGAGAGGAAGGACCATACTATAGCAGTGAGAATATTTTTGAATGTATCAGGGTTGAAGTTGGCTAGCTTTTGGCACTCTTTAAATTTATGAGGTCTAGAGAGGTGGGGTAAAATCTTTGGAGGCATATAGGGGAGTGGTCACTGAGTCTGGTAGGGATTTAGGGTGGTGACAGAGGTTAGGCTTGGATAAAAGTATCAAGTCTGGGATAGAGCTGGTATTTGTGAGTTTATGAAGAAATAGGGGGAAGAGATAAGTTGGGTGTAGCCATGTAGGTTTATGCTGGTGGGGTGGGGTTAGAGGTGAGGGACAGCCAGCTCATGTTAACATCACCTAGTATTATTGCTTCATTAGATATATTGTCAGACATCCACCTGAGGATTTGTTCTAATAACAGTGTGTTCTCTCCTGGGGGCATGTAGATGGTGACTATGGTTAGTGTTTTATAGTTGTTGAGTTTACAGTTGGCAATAGTGAGTTCAGCTGGGTGAAAGGAGCAGGGAAGATAAGTTGCGGGGATAAGGTTAGCAGGATAGAGCACATAATGGCAATGCCTGCACCTTTTTTGTGTGTTCAGTCAAGACATAGAATGTTGTAGCCAGGGGCAGAAATTCTTTGTTAGAGTTATGGGGTTTGAGGCATGTTTCAGAGAGAGAACTATGTTGAGGAAGTGTAGGAAGTAGAGAGATGGTGGAACCAAAAACCCAAAAATGTAAATATAAATATAAGTATAAGTAAAGAGACTTGTAGGCTGAAAAATAAAATACTTGAAATTTATTACAAAATACAAAGTTAGGTAAGTGCTTTCGAGGCAATCCTCTTCATCAGACCTTAATACACAAATATATTAGCACACAATGTTTAGATAAAACCAACAACCAATAAAAATTCCTTAAAAATCAGTGAAGCAACCCTCTTTTTTTCAAGAGAGGTTTTAAAGACGCAGCATTGTTAAGACCTGGTAATAAGTATGCCTTAAAGTCAACTATCCACCTTAATTCAGCTTATTCAGTTTCATTGTTAATGTCACCTTCTCTAAAACTCACATTCATTTTCTTCAAAACCAAAAATTTAAAATTGTGCTGGTCACCACAATCTAAAACATGCTTGGCTAGTGCATTAGTAAGCTTGCTGTTCCTAATATCATTAAGATGTTCCATTACCCTTTCCTTTAAAGTTCTATTGGTTTTACCAATGTAGAATGCACTACAGAGATTGCATTTAGCAAAATACACAATGTTTTTAGTAGAACAATCTGCATAAAATAAAAACTCTACAGGCTTCTGATGCACAGGGTGTAAAATCATGCAAGTAGACCAAATACTATTACAAATTCTGCAGTTCCTACAATAAAAAGTCCCTCTATGCTGAGAGACAAACCTGTCACATGTTCTATTCTGTTTGAATCAAAGTTTCTTCTTCAAATTCTTGCCATTTTTGAAACTAAAACTGGGTATAGAACCAACAACACCACTGATTTCAGGGTCAGTAAGGAGAATGGGCCACTTCTTCTTAATGATGTCACATGTCTTGTTGACATCATTAGAAAAAAGTAAGACATAGCCTATTCACAGATGTTGAGGAGATCTGACTTTCTGGGAGTGCATTCACTAGATGCTCATCTGAGTAGTAGGGTTTGGGTTCTATGACTTTCATATGAATTTACTTCCACTATCGCTCTGTCAGTATCAGACTTCTTATATCCTCTCTCAGCAAACTCTGTAGTGAGATGACTCGTGGCTTCCATTAATTCTTCCCTGTCTGTATGCAATCTGTTACAACGTAAGACTTAGTTCTTAACTGTATTCTTAGTAATATGTCTAGGATGCATACTGGAGCAGTGTTCTTCCTACAATCCTTCCTATGTATTCTGGTGGAGATATTGCCAAACATATTTTTATTCACAATTATATCCAGAAAGCTGATTTCACTTTTGTTCGAAAAGACCTCCAACTGAATTGTCGTATAAACAGAGGCTGGCCACTTTCTGATCTGCGGCTGACGGGCAGGTTTCAATCGGACCAGGGTGATCTATTGCTGAGGCTCAGGTAAGGTGATTCTATTTTTTTCTGTTTAGATCAGGGACTTAATTGCATTTGTTTCAGTCAGGATTTTTGTATAAATCCAGGGGCAGGGCAAATTGCTATTTTTGTCATAGATCAGGGAAACAGAATAAGTAGGCAGGTAATCTGAAGGGACTATAAAATCTTCATGGTACCACATTAAAAATAAGAAGGGTTACGTAACATTTATAATATTAGGACAGAATGGGTAATAAGTATACAAAATAACCCCAAAATCCGCCGTTAACCGAAGACGCGGAATACATGCGATCACGACGTGCTGATAACATTACATATTACACAAAGTGGGTCAATAAATATGAATTTGATGGTAAACTAGAAAAATCCTCACTTATCAAACTTTTAAAACAACTCAAAACTGAATCCAAAGGGCAGGTAAAAAGGCAGCGTAAATTAGGAATTCCTCAGGCACACAGGTGGATTGAGAAAGCGAACCAAAGGGAGCAAATAAATAAAAATTCAAAGGCATTATTTTTGGATAAAGAGGATAATAACTTAGTGGTAGCATTGGCCCCTCCTTCTTCGCTACCGGAATATGATGTGAGTGAACAGGCAGGTCCACCCCCAAGATACCCTGCTGTTCTGTCAGGTAGAAGTGTTACAAAAGCAGAACCATTTGTTAGAGATCCCATTGAAACTAGGCTTTGAACACGTAAGGAAAGGGAGAGAATTGAATTGCATCAGGCAAATAAAGAATCACAGGCTATGAGTGAAGAAGAGATGTGTCCACTCTTAGAAGTACCAAACCCTCAGGCAGGACAAGAAGGGCAGGACCCAACTCTCCTAGTATACAGACCGTGGACACCGGAAGATATCTGGAAAGCCACAGAGGGAATTCCCCATCCAAAGGTTAATTTTAGAAAGTTTTTAGAAGACTTACAAGGCATGCGGTTAAGTTATTACTTAAACGGAGAGGAAGTAGAAAAAGTAATCAGACAAGTAGTAGGTCCAGATTGGCACATGATTGGTGGTGACTGGAACCCCCGTGATGCTGCACTTAAGCCCCTCCCAAATAGCAGTGCAAAGTTAGACAACAGAGTGAAAGGTCTAATGGACCAAATCTCTGAGAAGTGGAAGCCTGGGGCATACTGGACTTGCATTAATCAATGCATCCAACAAGAAGGTGAAACTGTTGATAGATATTTTGCTAGATTTCTAGAATGTTTTAATAACCATTGTGGAATGCAGATACCCGAAGACCAAACACATGATTCCTCATATGAGCAGCAGCTAAAGAATGCATTTTTAAAAGGCATTATTGCACCCATACGCAGTTTTATTATGAAGCATATGGTAGATCATCGCACAAGTAGGTTACAGTCACTACTTGAATATGCTAGGCATGCCGAAAAGCATTTTAATAATAAAAAGAAAAAGAAAGCCCAAGTATCTGCCATAGAAGATGGAGACATTTATTTAGTACAGTCTGGGAAGAAGGGCAGAAAGAATGCCCAGGGGAACAAACAATCTGATCAGAGATCAGAGGACTTTGAAGGGCGAAAGAAAAGGGGTGAATGTTTCAAATGCAGTACAAAGGGACATATGGCAAAGGATTGCAAGAGAAAAAATAAGGCAGCCATGGGGGATAAAAATGAAGAGGGTGAGGATTGAATATATGATAGTCAAGAATCACTAGATAGGAATGACGGAGAAAGGACAAGTGAAAATGTATAGACAGAGGAGAGAACGTGTTAGGGGAAATAGATGAAGTGCAGGAAGACAATGAAATATTAGACCTAGCCTTATTGAGCTTGGAGATCTATTTGGCTGACACAAAACCAGAAGTCACACTCCTGGTAGAAGGGAGGGGAGTCAAATTTTTGTGTGATTCAGGGGCATCAATAACCCTGGTACACCCCTCCAAGCTACCAGAGAATTCAAGAGTCACATGATTACATACTAGTGAAAGCAGTGAATGGACAGCTGTATCGGGAGCCTCTCTCCCATAATATTGCAATAATGGATCCTGTTTCAGGATTAACCCAAAAAAGCAAAATTGTTGTTTCTGCAAAATGCCCAGTGAACCTTTTGGGCAGAGACCTTATGCAACTATTTGGCATAGCAGTAGTCCCGACCATGCAGGGTATGGAAGCACAGCAACAAATTAATACTTTTGCAGTGCAATTGGAGGGTGAAACATTTTATTGGTACAGCCAGGACTTGGTTACGACTGGTCGTGGGGCAGTAACTGAAGAGTTAATAAATGTGGCTATCAGTAGGTTCCCCTCCCTTTGCATTGACATACAACACCTTCTGCACTGTACCCTGTATTATCGTAATACACCAGGACCTGACAAAGATTATGAACAAGAATTGTTTAAAAATTGTGCAAACAGATTAGTATTGTGTAACCTGTACTGGGACATGAAAGGGAACAGTGTAGTTAGCTGTTCATTGCCCCAGGAGTTCTTTGCACTGTATAAATCAAATCGGTTACCTCATGTTAGTTTAACTAAGGACAAGAGTATGAAATGGGCAGACCTCGGAGAAAAAGTCACAAAATGGGAAAAACAGACAGAATCAGAACTGTCAGAGCAAGGAGTTCAAAGTCAAAAATTTAATTGGGTAACACAGACACACCCATCTGTACACTTGCAGTCAAGTGAGAACAGCTGAGAAGCACTCTTACTAGAAGGGGAAGGAAAAGCTTTGTTGGAAATACCAGAGACTCTCTGGTCAACAGGAAAATCAGATGTAGGACTTATTCGTACAGCAGGACCAGTTACCATCACGCCAAAGTCAGCGTTTAGACCACAAAAAAGGCAGTACCCCTTAAGAAAAGATGCAGAAGCAGGTATTAAACCTATCATAGCAGCTTTACGTAAGCAAGGAATACTGGTGGAATCCCCTGATTAACCATGTAACACACCCTTATTTCCGGTTAAGAAAGCAAATGGAGAATGGCATATGGTGCAAGATTTGCAAGCTGTAAATGATTCAGTAATATCAAGGGCACCCACGGTGCCATATCCACACACCCTACTGAATGATTTGAAGTCTCAACAGAAGTATTTTTCTGTGGTAGATATTAGCAATGCGTTCTTTTCGATACCGATACACACTGACAGCCAGTATTGGTTTGCATTTACATTTCAGGGGAAACGGTATACATATACGTGACTACCACAGGGATATTGTGAAAGTCCAATGATATTCTCACAAGAAATGGCAAGTAACTTGGCTGGGTTTACCTCACCGAAAGGTAGTCAGATTTTACTTTATGTTGATGACATCCTACTGGCAGCCCCCACCCAGCAAGATTGTAAGGAAGACACTATAGCATTATTGAAATTTTTAACCGCTGAAGGACACAAAGTAAGCAAAGACAAATTGCAGCTTTGTAGAAAACAAGTTAAATACCTTGGATATGTAATATCCAAAGAGGGTTGGACATTAGATGAAGACAGAAAAATAGCGATCTTACAAGCACCAAAACCCACAACCAAGAAGAAAATGATGTCCTTTCTTGGTATGACTAATTTTTGTCGGAGCTGGATCCCAAACTATGCTTTGGAATCTGCGCCGTTAACTAACCTGATTTTTAAGAAGCCTATGCCAGCACAAGATTTAATACAATGGACACCAGAAGCAGAATTAGCTTTTTGTAAGCTAAAACAGTTGATAACATCCTCATTAGTTTTAGGATTACCAAACTATCACAAACGTTTTTTCCAAACCATAGATTGTAAGCAAGGTTATATGATGTCAGTGTTGACGCAGCAGCATGGGGATAAGCAACGAGCCATTTCTTACTATTCATCACAACTGGACCCAGTGGCACGGTCTTGACCTCACTGTGTACAAGCAGTAGTTGCAGTCGCAATGGCAGTAGAGGCTTCGGCCTCTGTAGTATTATTCCACCCTCTCACATTGAGAGTGCCTCATTCAGTCGCAATTATTTTACTGCAAGAGAAGGTAGCATATCTTTCCCCTTCTAGGCATCTATCCTGTATGACTATCTTGTTGAGCCAACCTCACATGACAATTGAATGTTGTACAACTCTAAATCCATCTACCTTGCTCCTGACCCCTGCAGATGGCACACCGCACAGCTGCCTGCAGGTAATTGAGCAAAAGACACTGCCCAGAAAAGACCTCATGGATGTTCCCTTGGATGATGCCAAGGTGACATATTACATGGACGGCTCATGTAGAAAGAGTCCTACAGGATGGAACCTAACAGGATATGCAGTTGTTTCTGACACCGAGATTATAGAAGCAAAATCTTTACCACACAGTTTATCTGCACAAGCAGCAGAATTGATTGCCTTGACACGGGCATGCACCTTAGCAAAGGGTAAACGTGCAAACATTTTTACAGACAGCCAGTATGCTTTTTCTACTGTACATGTTTTTGTGCAACAGTGGAAAAATCGAGGAATGGTGACATCTACTGGCAAACTGATTAATCATGCATAGTTTATTTTAGACCTGTTAGAATCAATTCAGTTACCTCAGAAAGTAGCTATTTGTAAATGTATAGCTCACACCAAACAACAAGATAGGATTTCAAAAGGTAATGCAATTGCTGACACAGCTGCAAAGCAAGCAGCTTCAGAAGCATTTCTTTTGAATGAGGAATTACAACCTTCTGAGATTTTAGACTTAGAGATGTTAAAAACAATGCAAACACTTACTACACAGGCAGATAAACAAAAGTGGGTAAGGCGAGGAGCACTCCTCAAGAAAGGACTGTACATCTCCAAAGAAGGAAAACCAATATTGCTATCTAATTTGTTTAGATATGCAGCTTTGTTGAAAGGAATTGTTGTGTTTGATGCTGAAAATTATATGGATAGGATGTTTAGCATGCTTCATGATGAAAAAGTGTACATCATATTACAGAAATTTCAAGTTAATGGTATTATCAACAGACTGAATTTCTATTTATATGATTTGCTCATGACTGACCAAATAGACTACAATCTTTTCAACTATTTTAGTGTAGAACACCAGACTATACAAACAAATTATGGTCTTTCAGAAGAGCATAAAGATCCACAAAATCCCCCACTTCGACCTATTGTATCAGGAAGAGGTTGGCTCACAGGGGGGGTGTGGGTGGTGTAGCCCCCCCCACATGTGTGTGTTTGTTTTAACGGTAGGTTTCTACTTGTGGATGGGCAAAAAGTTACTTACCGTGTGAGTAAAGTTGGCCGTTGGGTTGTCAATGTTTTGCGGCGTCGATGAAGAGTGAGTTTCGATAGAGTGGTCTGTCAATTAAGTAAGGGTAACCCATATATATATATATATATATATATATATATATATATATATATATATATATATATATATATATATATGTGTGTGTGTGTGTGTGTGTGTGTGTGTGTGTGTGTGTGTGTGTGTGTGTGTGTGTGTGTGTGTGTGTATGCGTGTGCATATGTCTGGTATATTGGCGGTTGTTTTTTTCTGTTGACCCTTGACTTGGCTGACTTTTTATGGATTCTTGGGTTGCCAAACATTAACTCAATGTGAGAATGTTGGTGGTTAGATTTTAGGGATTATTTCCTTTTCCCCACTTTTGTGTAACCTTGTAGTTAGGCATGTTATGTAACATGGAATTGGGTGGGCTGTGATACTTACCATTTTTTTTTTTGTTTTTTTGTGTGAGCTTAGTGTAATATGCAGCCAGGTAAGTGGATATGATATACCAGAAATAATTTTTTCACCTATAGCCAGCATATATATGATATATAATAATAATATATATATATATATATATATATATATATATATATATATATATATATATATATATATATATTTGGATCTATTTCATAATGCCAAAATTTCAGAAAGCCGAAAACCATATGGCCGACACTTATGGCCGACATTCAAAATCTCGACAATATGAATAAATCCAGAAAAAAGGAAATAAAATTTCCTTTAAAGTGCTAGCAGGGGGGCTACACCCCCCTGCACCCCCCACACCTCCCTGTAACTTTAATATACCAACTCCGAGATTGCACTATCTTTCCATTCCACACTATAGTGAGATGTGGGTTTCCCTTTGTCGGCAATCCGAATGTCGATCATATGGTGTTAGCCATATGGTTGTCGGTATTCTGAACTGTCGGCAATGTCAGGTAGACCCATATATTTATATATATATATATATATATATATATATATATATATATATATATATATATATATATATATATATAAAACATCTACATTGCTGTCAAGATCAAAAGTATACCATTTTCAAAGTAAAGGTAGGTTTTGACATTGGGGCAAGAGTGTGCATGTGCTCATGTGTTTATGTGCGTGGGTAGGAGTAATGGAAAGGGTTCGTTGGAATGTCTGTGTGAATTTCTGAGTAGCGCAGAGGTTACGTTTATTTATTTATTTATTTGAAGTTTGTTAACTGGGAAAATCCATTGGGCCGAGATGAATCCTTTTTCAGTGGAGGCCTGGGGAGAAAAGCTGCACAGTATATATGTACAAAAAATCAACAGGAAGTTTAACAAGAAATTAATGCAGTAATAGTTCAATATTTACATGCAACAGATAATTCAAGAGAAAAACCAGGAGCTGATACAGTATGTTCTAGTTATAAACAATCGATGGTCAAACAAGAAGTACTACAAACTGTAACAGTTACATTAGTAGAAGATTCCTAAGTAGGAAATGTACATATCCCTCCCAGCCCCACACATGTGACAGGCAGAAAGCATAATTGAGCTAGGGTAAGGCAGTGGGAGTAGGAGGAGTGAGGGGAGGTTAGGATGGATGGGAGCAGGAGCATTCCCAATTAGAGGAGAGATAAGAGTGTAGCAATGCCTTAAAAGAGGAAAGATTTTGTGTAGTATGGATGTGGGGACGAAGCAAGTTCCATTTGCGTGCAAGGGAGAAAGATAGAAGAAGTTGACCAGGACTACCTGATGGTTTGTGTACAGCAAGGAGGTTTTGTTTGTTAGAGCTGAGGGTTCAGGTAGGAGGATGCATAGTGAGAATGGTGGAGAGAGAGGGGCAATGAGAAGGGTTGAAAATGAGTTTGTAGGCAGTGAAGAGTTGACTGTAGGATAGGTGGTGAGGGAGTTCTAGCCAGTTCCGAGAGTGAAGGGAGTAACAGTGGTGGGAAAAGGATTTAGAAGTATTGGCAAATTTAGCAATTTTACTGTAGCAGATGCTAGTTCAGCTTTAAGGGTTGCTTACAGGTTGGTAAGGAGAGGAGCCCTGTACATGAGGGAGGGGAGGAGGTATGTGGTAGAGGGGGTAAGCTTAGTTAATGATGTGAGATAGTGATTGTGCCGGTAAAACATTCCTAGTTTTTGTTGGGTTTTCTTAATGTTGTCTTGGAGGTGAAGGTCGAATTTTAACTGTTCATCTATAAGGACGCCTAGAGGCTTAGTATGGGAGACTATTTCGATGGGAGTTTTATTTTGGCTAACTATGGAGAAGGTGTTTGTGTCTATTTTGGTGTTTTTCAAAGGGGTAAAGATCATGATTTTAGTTCTGGATACATTAAGGACTAAGTGATTATTCTGCATCCAAATCTCTGTGCTGTTGAATGCTGCTTGTGTTATTTGTACACATTTAGGAAGGGATTCTGCAGAGCAAATAATGGTTGAGTCTTCTGTATATTGGACGAGTTTGGCAGTGGGGATGCATTTATGGAAGTTGTTTATGAAGGTATTGAATAGAAGTGGACCCAGGATAGATCTTGGGGGGGGGGGCACCAGTCTGATTGCTAAGGTAAGGGTGAGTTGGCATTATTCCATGTGGCTGCTTGCTGTCTATCAGATGGATAACTGGAAAACCAATTCAGAGAGGAGGGAGAGAGATTAATCTGGGTGAGCTTAGAAAGAAGAAGAGTGTGGGATATTGTAGCAAAGGCCTTAGAAAGGTCTAAGAGAAGAGCAGATACGATATTACCGAATCATGGGGGGGGTTGATGATTTCAAGAAAGGATAGCAGGGCTGTGGAGGTACCATGGCCAGGTCTAAATCCATGTTGTGTAGGGGTAAGTAAGTGGTTGTCTAGGAGGTAGGGTTAAAGTTGAAGGTGACTATGTTTTTCAAGGATTTTTGAGATGGGGAGAGGATGGCGATGGGGAAGAAGTTGGGGATGTCAGTGTTGTTGCCTCCTTTATGTAATGGAATGATAAAGGAATTTTTACAGAGAAGGGGTACATAGGATTCTTGGATAGAACAGTTGATTAGTATACAAATAAGGAGTGCAATGCCATCTGCAGCTAGCTTAAAGAAGTTAGTTAGGAGGTTGTCAGGGATGTTTGAAGAGGGATTTAGTTTTTGGAGGAGATTTTTTTATAGTGGATGCTGGGATGGGTTTGAAGGAAAAGTGAGAGGGATGGGAAGTAAGTGTGGCAGGGGAAGGGGGTTATGGAAATAGGAGTTGATAGAATGATGGAGTTCTGGGGGAAAGATGTGGTGAGCTTAGCAATATTTGGTGAGAATGATGTGGTCAGGGGAGTAGGGGACAGGGGAGGGATTAGCTTTTTGGCCAGGACTGAGGAGGTTAGCGATACTATTCCAGAACTTTTTGGGATTGGATTTGTGGTTGGTTTGAAGTTTAGAGTAGTAGGATTTGTGGTCAAAAGCAATGTTTTTTTTTTACTTTATTGCAAAGTTGTTTGTATTCAGTGAGGGTGTTGGGTGTTTTAAAATTTTGGCAAAGTTTCCATGCTTTTTCATGAATATGCATTTGGGCTAATGTGTCTTTGGAAAGCCATGGAGCAATAATAGATTTTACTCTTTTAATTCTGGGAGGGGCGAAAGAGTTTAGAAGGTTGGTAAAAGTAGTGTTAAAGTAAGTAACAGCATTGTCAAGAGGAAGAGTTTTCAGAGGATTCCAGTTTATTAGTTTCAGGTTATCCAAAAAGGATCATAGGTTGAAATTTGTGAGGTTGCAGGTTAAGATATAGTTATGCTGTAAATGTATGGAGGAAGGGGTGCAACAAATGAAGGCAGGCAAGTGGTCACTGAGAGAATTGGGCAAAGTGCCGCTATCTGAGATATTTTTGGGGTGGAGAACTAAAATCCAGTCTAGAATGCTTCCTGAGGAGTTATCTTTATTGGGTCTAGTAGGAGAGTTAACTATTTGGGAGAAGTTGTATAAGTTGATAGCATGGGAGGAGGTGTTTGACTGAATGGAAGTCCAGTTAATGTTAACGTCTCCTAGGATGATTGTTTTGTTGGAAAAATTAGCTGAGAACCAAGAAAGTATCCCTTCCAGAAGGGGAATGTTATTTCCAAGAGGGATATTAAGGGTGGCTATGACTATGTTTTTGTGGTTGTTGATTTTTAGGAGGGCTAGGGTTATTTTGGCGGTACTAAGTTTTGGTCTAGGGTTAGTATACGGTGTTACTGTTAGGGAGGAGGAAAAGAGTAATGCTACTCCACCTCCTTTCTTTTGGGTTCTGTTGTTTATAATGATTTTGTAGTTTGGGGGGTGATTTCAGATTCTTTCAGATGTGGTTTGAGCCATGCTTTGGTGACTGCTACTATGTCAGGGTGGTTGTGAGTGAGCCAGGAATGGAAGGTAGATAGTTTGTTACATAGGCTTTGGGCATTAATGGTAGTGAAAAACAGAGATTTGTGGGGAGTGGAAGTAGGGATTGGAGGTTGATATGAATGCTGGTTTACAGGAGGTCCTGGGTTGGGTGAATATCAGCAGAGAGAAGGATAGAGATGAGTTTGAGGATGTGGCTTAGAAGTTTAGAGGCAACATTAGAGTTGGGGTTGAATGAAAGCATGCATAAGGTATTGGGATTGTGATGGATGGGGTGGATAGTTGGGTAGGTTGAAACTTGATGGTGAAGAGGAGAGAGTCATTGGTTTGGTAGCTGAGAGGTGAAATGTAGGAACTGAAGCAGAGTTCATTTATGAATGTAGAGAGGTAGTGTGTAGGGGAGGGGAATAGGGGAAGTTAGGGAGACAGGTTAGGTGGAATAGGAGGCTGAGAGAGAGGTGAAGGAAGATTTCAAGTAGAAGGGCTGTAGGTGTGATGTGTATGGCCATGATAGTGTGGGGGTGGAGGGTATGGGTAAGGAGTGATGTGTTAAGTTGTGTGTAAAGAGAAAGTAGTGATATGCAGTTGTAATTTTAGTGTGAAGCAGGAGTGAAGGAATTGATGTGTAAAGAGAGATAAGGTGGATTATAAGGAGTATGTGGAGTGGGGAATGATAAGCTGAGGAAGTGGAGGGAGTGGATAGAGGGATAGATAGGGGGTGGAGTTATTAAGTGAGGGGTGGGGATAGGTGATGTGGGTGGGGGTGGGGTGTTGTTTGATAGGGTGGTTAGCTAGTGGGAGTGATATAGCGGATGTAAATGTAGAGGTAGTGGGGGCGGGTGGGAAATGGGGGCAGGGAGAGAGGAGTGGAGTGAGCCTGATGAGAGAACAGAGTGGGCAGAGTCACCTAGAAGGGATTTGCGAGACCAGAATGTCTGCAAAAACTATAAGTGAAAACACAACTACTATTGGGAGGATAGACTGCATGTAAGCCTGAAGCGAGTGCTGAGAATGTGAGGTAGTGGGTAACAGGGTAGGGACACAGCAGGAGAGGATTGAGAGGTGTAACATAATCAAAATGCTGAGAGGACCGGGAGCAGGGCAGTAGTGCCCAGTAAATAGCTAAACATAGGAATGGGGGTGTACTGCCATCTAGTGGCTAAATTATGAAAGGCTAAATGTGAGTAATACAAAAGCAAAAATGCTGGCAGGGAAAAAGGCAGTGGAGGGGGAAAAAGTAGGGGTGGGAGACTGCCTTTAAACAGCCTGTGTGCACACTGTATGCTTAGGTGAAAATAATTATAAGATAAGAACTAAGGAGCAGGAGCTTAACATACACTCTAATAGTAGTAGAGGGACAGCTGTTGATTCCAGAGATGGTTTGTACGGATTTCAGGTGCACATCCTGTGAGATGGAAGAGCTGGCCAGACCACTGTATAGCTGGTTGGGTAGGGTGCACCCTCTGTTAAGGACAGTAGCAATCTGTAAAGAAAAGAAGCTAGGTTAGGAAAGGAAGTAGCAAGTTGCTGTTAAATTATGGAAAAAAGAGGAGTAGGCTAGGGTGGGAGGAGAATGGGGGACTGTGGGAAGGGAATATACTCCTAGCAGTTTGCAGTTAGGTGCAGTCAGCCAGGGAGTTATCATAGTGTAATAGCAATGAAATGAGGCAATAAAATGGCAGGCAGAACAACTGAGGATGGGTTTACCCAGGAATACCTGTAGGTAGTCTTAAACAAATACACAATATAAAATCAATTGAACAGATGTTCCTACAGTTGGGAGAGTAAATGCTTTACAAAGGCACTTGAAACAGAAGTTAAATACAGTTGCACAATGTGTTAAACTGAATGGCCAATACAGCTAGTAATACCCTCAGTCAGTAGTCTGCGTCTTGTTCAGTATGTATTATGACATAGCTGTTATGCTCTTAATATATCACACAATAGAGATTAAGGATTTTCAGACTTAGGCTCTTACTGGTGGGAACTTATTGGAGGTAACAATATCAATTGCAATAGGTTCATAGGTTCATAGGTGTGTACTAGACTAATGGCCCTGGAGCCTTTACAAGCCTAGCGCATAGGATTACCCTGGCACCGTGCCACCCAACCTTAGTTTCCAGTGCTTCTGTCGAGTAGAGCCAGTGGAGTGACCCCCCGGGGTGAATTTTCTATTTCCCATCCACTCATCAAGATTTCTCTTGAAGAGGGCCAGTGAAGTGCTATGCTTGACATGTATGGGAAGTCTATTCCATAGCATAGGCATTCTCTAGGTTATGAACCTGTCCCTCCAGCTTGTTCTGTTGATTGTGTTAATGAGGTTGAGGTTTCTGGAACATGCAGTGTGGTGGGATTGGATTTCTTTACATGTAGCATTTCTAACAGAGCTGGGTAAGACATGGCTTTGTAAGTCAAGTAGAGATCTCCTCTAAGTAGCCAATATGAGACAGAGAATAGTTGGAGTTTTTTGAGTCTGTCCATATAGGACAAGTGTTTAAGGCATAGGATTCTCTTTGTGAGGTACTTTTGTGTCCTCTCCAGTTGTTGCAGGTGTCTAGTGATGTACATGCCAAATGGGGCATTGTACTCAGTGATTGGCCTAATGAGGGAAGAGTAGAGGGAGACAATGACCTCTTTCTTCCTGGATGCAAAACCCTTAGTAATGAGATGTGCCACAAAGAAGGACTTTCTGACCACAGTGGCAATGTGGTGGTCAAAAGAGAGGTTGCTGTCAACCTGTGTTCCCAGATCTGTTATAATGCCTTTTGTGTTTAGTGGACTACCATCGATGTAGTAATTCATGGGAACCAGGTTTTTCCCAAAGGGGATGATAACACATTTTTTGACATTGAGCTTAAGGCCATAGTTCTGACACCAGTCGTTGGTCTCAGTGAGGCCTTTCTGTATGATCCACTTGGGGAGTTAATTATGGATCCCAACTTGCAATCATCTGCAAACTTTGTCAGCCAGAGTCCCTTCATGTTGGCCTGGACTTCAGAGAAGTAGATACCAAACAGGAGAGGACTCAGGACTGAACCCTGTGGGACTCCACTCATGGCTGGTCAGCAGTCAGAGTTGGAGTCAGCTACTTTCACACTGTGGGTTCTATCTGTAAGCCAGTATGCAACCCACCTAGTGATATAGGGGTTAATGCCTAGCTTAGTGAGTTTTTCTATGATTCCTGAGTGGGGAATGGTATCAAAGGCCTTGGCCAGATCAAGATAGAATGTATGAACCACCTTGCTTTCATCCACAGCTCTGGTGACTGACTCAAAGAAGTCGACCAAGTTGAGCAGGCATGATCTACCCTTCACAAAACCAAACTGTGTGGGATCCAAAGATTGGACATTCCCTATATCCTTGTTTATTCGGTCCATAATGATGCATTCTATAGCTTTGCATATCAGACTCGTCAGGCTAATGGGGCGATAGTTCCCAGGGTCTGTAGTCGCTCCTCCTTTGTAGAAAGGGATGACTATTGCAGTGTGCCATTTGGTAGGGACAAAGCCTGAGGTGAGGCTGTGACTGAACAAGGCACACAGGTGAGGTGCCATTTCACTCTGTAGTTCATGTAGAACACAGCCAGGGATATTGTCAGGTCCCATGGAAGCTGTAGTCATGGCCTTGGACAGTGCTGTTTTAACCTGTACAGCAGTAATACTGGGTGCCTGGCAATCTACTAGTATTGTGCTTTGTCCTTTGGTGGGGGGGGTCGAGAGGGGTAAAGTTGGTACTGAATCTGTCGGCCAATATATTGGCAATATCTGTTGGCTTGGTATAGGTGGTACCATTGTGCAGTAGCTCAGAGCAAATCTGGGTATTGCCATGGAGATTCTTTACATAAATATAGAAGGCCTTGTGGTTGTCTTTACTATCTGCTGCAATTCTGTTTTCATAGATAGCTTTAGAGGATTTGATGAGGGATCTCAACTTTTTGTTGAGGCTAATAAGGGAGTTTTTCCAGTCTTGGGACTTCATCTTATTCCACATCAGTTTCCTTCTTCTGTTGTAGAGTTTGTTTATGGCAGAGGACCACCAGATTGGCTTCCTTTTTTTGGAGAAGAGTGTCTTGGTTCTATTGGGTATGGTGAGAACATGGCATAAATGCATGAAAGTCATACTGAACAAACAGGATATCAAACTATAAGGGCTATGGATATGGCCTAATTAAACTTTGACAAAGCTTTTGATATTTGGGGTTGGGAGGGTGGCCTAATGGTTAAGGTGTTTGCCTTACAAACACAAGGTGTAGGGTTTGAGTCTCACAAGGGATAATTGGCTAGGCTTAAAAAATGGCTCGCAAGGGCAGTTAGCTTAGTACTAACCTATGAACCAATGAACCTATATGGTTCCTCACAGCAGACTTGTGCATGTATCAGGAAGATCTGAACTGGGTTTTAAGGTAGATGCAGGGGAGTAATACTGACAATGCAGCAGCACACAGATTTCATAATAAAGGGAGCTTTCTCAGATACACGGCTGACAGCTGGTGGGGTACCTCTGGGTTTCATTACATGAGACAGTAAACAAAAGGACTGGCACAGGAAAGCAAGTAAATGGATGAGAAGGGAAGATGTGAGAATGATTTAAAACATCATCCCCCTTCGGGTTTTCCCAGTTAGGGGTCACCACAGCCGATCACCGGTCCACTCATGACTGGCAGTGGAGTTTTACGGTGTCAAGTTGCCAGCCCGGCACCCAACCTCCCACAGAAGGCACACACATGCACACACTCACACGTAGGACCAATTTAGTGTCCAATCCACCTACAGCATGCCTTTGGGATTTAAAACATGACAGCTTAAATTTAGAGCATGCAGAATAATACATCTCATAAGTGAAAACCATGTTCAAAGGGAAAGAAGCAGTTTCAGCACAGAGAGTAAAGGATCTTGGATAATCTGACCAGCTGACATGATAATAAGTTTATGAGAAATGTGAAATCACTTCAATGGATGCAGTAGGTTCACAGGTAAATATTAGGCCATCATTCTAAAGGCTATCACAAGCCTAGTTAACAAACAGGGTTAGAATCAAACCATGTACTCATATCTGTGAGATAAAGGCCTTAACCCTCCAATTGATAAATTGTATCCTTGTAAGCTGGATCTCTAAAGGAGCATTATTCGGAATTGTTACATTTTGAATTCTGTTAAGAACTATATATTTTTATGCTATCTCAGACCACCTATTACCCACACAGGAAATCCAGGAGAAGAGCAAATTCTGAATATCACTTTTTATCTTTAAATCGCCATACCTTGAAGAAAAGGAAATATTCTAAGAATTGATATATGCAAGTCCATTTTTTCCACAATTCCTTCTCCATATTATGGAACTCTCTGAAACTCATTTAATATTTCAGGGGTATCCTTAATAATAAAAAAGAAATCATCAATATATTGTTTATGAAAAATATTATTCTCAAAATGGGGTCCCCACATATGAAATCCTTTCCATATCTGCCCAAAAACAAGTTGGGTTAACTTGCATTCATTGCAGTGCAACAAATCTGTCTATAAAAAACACTCCTAAACACCTCCATGCTTCCACAGGTATGTCATCTGGACCCACAGCCTTTCCATTCTTCATTTTCTTCATAGCTGTCCTTACTTCCTCCTTGCTAATTTGTTGCACTTCCTGATTCACTATCCCCACATCATCCAACCTTCTCTTTCTCTCATTCTCTTCATTCATCAGCCCCTCAAAGTACTCTTTCCATCTGCTCAACATACTCTCCTTGCTTGTGAGTATGTTTCCCTCATTATGCTTTATCACCCTTACCTGCTGCACATCTTTCCCAGCTCGGTCCCTCTGTCTAGCCAATGGGTACAGGTCCTTTTCTCCCTCCTTAGTGTCCAACCTTTCATACAACTCACCATATGCCTTATCATTATCCTTCACCATCTCTCTCTTCACCATACGCCTCATCTCCTTGTACTTCTGTCTTTCTTCTCTGACAATCCCATTTCTTCTTCACCAACCTCTTCCTCTGTATACTCTCCTGTTCTTCCTCATTCCACCACCAGGTCTCCTTTCCCTCCTTCTTCTGTCCAGATGACACACCAACCACCTTTCTAGCTGTCTCCCTTACCACCTCTGCTGTGGCTGCCCAGCTATCTGGTAACTCTTCATTGCCACCCAGTGCCTGTCTTAACTCTTCCCTGAACGCCACCTTACAGTCATCCTTTTTCAACTTCCACCATTTGATCCTTGGCACTGCCCTCACTCTCCTCCCCTTCTTCCTGATCGCCAATGTCACCCTAAAGACCACTATTATCTGCTGCCTAACTACACTTTCCCCTGTCACCACTTTGCAGTCTCCAATCTCCTTCAGACTGGCCCTCCTACATAGGATATAATCCACCTGTGGGCATCTTCCTCCACTCTTGTACATCACCCTATGCTCCTACCTCTTCTTAAAATACATATTCAGCACAGCCATGTCCATCCCTTTTACAAAATCCACTACCATCTGACCATCTGCATTCCTTTGCTTAACACCCTACCTACCCATCACCTCCTCATCCCCTCTGTTCCCTTCACTTATATGCCCATTGAGATCTGCTCCAATCACCACTCTCTTTCACCCTTGGTTACACTCTCCACCACTTCATCCAAGTCTCTCCAAAATGTTTTCTTTTTCATCCATCACACACTCAACTTGTGGAGCATATGCACTAACAACATTCATCATCACACTAACAATCTCCAGCTTCATAAACATCACTCTGTCTGACATCCTTTTCACCTCCAAAACACTCTTGACACACTGTTCCTTCAGGATAACCCTACCCCATTTCTCCTCCCATTCATACCATGGTAGAAAATATGAACCCTTCCCCGATACACCTGGCCTTACTCCCCTTCCATCAGGTCTCTTGCACGCACACTATATCAACCTTCCTTCTCTCCATCATATCATCTAGCTCTCTCCCTTTACCAGTCATACTGCCAACATTAAAAGTTCCTACCCTCACTTCCACACTCCTACCCTTCCTCCTCTCCTGCTGCCTCTGGACATGCTTTCCCCCTCTTCTTCTCCTTCTCCTTCGGCCAACAGTAGCTCAATTTTCACCAGCACCTTTGTTGGCTAACAGTACTGGATGTGGTCATTGTTAAACTGGGCCTCGACCAATCCGGTATGGGAATCTGCATTGTTGTCCACATATCTGATCTGGTAAAAGTTTTACACTGGATGCCCTTCCTGACTTAATCCTCCCCATTTATCTGGACTTGGCACTGGCACGAAGAAATACACCAGCTTGTGCATCCCCCTGGCTGGGTTATACTGCTGATCATTGAAAAGCCTAATAACTGTTTCATAGGTGACAGATTGGAATTTGTGCTTATATTCTGCTCCTGATGAGAGAAGGAGCAAAGTGCATTGATTCCTGATTGTTTCTGGTTGAGCAGTGAGTGTCTGTGCTTGACATTCCTGATTGGCCTGGTTGCTATTCAAGGCATCTAGCAGGAAAAGCCTAAAGACCCTTACATCATCTGGGACAAGACTCTGAATCACCAAATAGGCTGTGGTCTGCTTCTCATCTTGGGATTGTTGCCAATGTTTTGCTTCTGGTGAGAAAAGACACAAAGGAGCATTTTATCCCAGCAGAGTGAAGCTGTGGTGAGACCAGCACTAGTAGTAGCCAGGTTAGTAGCCATTCATGTGACTCCCCTCTTTTCATAATTCTTTGTTTTCAGTAAGTACTGCTTGATTTGTTTCTAACTCCAGAATATCTGCCTAAATATTCCATCCTTAAATGTTCAGGTTCTACTTATTAGTTTCCTCTCAAGGGGTTGGCAGTGCCCTGTATAGACACAGACACCTTGAGTGACATTTTTCCTGTAAAGCACAATTGAAATTTCACCATTACCTAGTCGCACACAGGACACTTAGTTTGTAGTGACAAGCACTGTCCCAAGCATTGAAAACTGACTACTCCTGACATCATTGCTTTATATTCTCACTCCAACTGTCTAATCAATAAAAAAAAGGTCTGTTGGCATGGATATGAACTTTCCCACTATCTCCCTTGTCATCTTGGTGGTTATGGTCATCCTGATGTAATGTAGAAATTGTCTCATGTTTACTGACAACCAGTTAATTCTCAAAGAAACTGATATGGTAAGTGAGAGATGTATTTATACAATGTCACTGGATGCAAAGCTCTCACATAAAAGTGCTCATAATGTCAATAAGGTTGTCAGTAGTAAAAACACTGCACCAATCACACACAGTAGAAATCAGACATATAAACTCACATATGCTGAGGCACTTAACTGTAGCCTTCCTAAACAAAAAAGAGCTCCTAGATGAAGTGCACATAACAAATACCCTTAGCAGCCCTGAATGCACTGTTTCAAAGCAACACCCACATGAATACATACAGCCACATCTCATAGAACTTCTACTTCTAAGCCCATAAGGTAAGCCACCACACAATCCAACATTCCGGTCATTGGAGACTCCATCATAAGACAAAATGATGCCCCTTTCACAAGGCTGAGTAAGGAGAAAGTCGCAGTCAGTTGCTTACCTGTGGTTATGATCAGCCACATTACACATTTATTATTTATTTATTTATTATCAGTTTGATTACCGGGGAAGTCCACTGGGCCAAGAAGTGCCCATTTTCAGTGGAGGCCCGGGGAGAAAAGCTCCATAAACAATTTAATACATATAGGATACAAAATGTAGGATAAAGGTTGCAAAGTGAAATACATACAATGCAGGTTTGCAAAAATATCAATAAAGGTTACAATGTGAAAATACAAGAGTTGGATTCAAACATTTGAGACATAGTATACATTATGAGATGGTTTAACAACTTGACTGCAGAGGGTTTTTTTATTGTAATCATACTCACTCCTTAATCTAAGGTAGAAGTTAACACTGAACAGTTTGCAACAAACAGCTCTGAAATCAGTGTGAAGAGTGTTCACCAAGCACTTTACATGCAGGTTTAGTGCCTTGTGGCTAATGAAACAAAAGTTAAGGTGCACCAATAAACTGAAACCGGTGTGAGAGATGCCTTAGTTGTTGGTGTTCACCAAGCACTTTACATGCAGGTTTAGTGCCTTGTGGCTAATGAAACAAAAGTTAAGGTGCACCAATAAACTGAAACCGGTGTGAGAGATGCCTTAGTTGTTGGTGTTCACCAAGCACTTTACATGCAGGTTTAGTGCCTTGTGGCTAATGAAACAAAAGTTAAGGTGCACCAATAAACTGAAAACAGTGTGAGAGATGCCTTAGTTGTTGGTGTTCACCAAGCACTTTACATGCAGGTTTAGTGCCTTGTGGCTAATGAAACAAAAGTTAAGGTGCACCAATAAACTGAAACCAGTGTGAGAGATGCCTTAGTTGTTGGTGTTCACCAAGCACTTTACATGCAGGTTTAGTGCCTTGTGCTAATGAAACAAAAGTTGAGGTGCACCAATAAACTGAAACCAGTGTGAGAGATGCCTTAGTTGTTGGTGTTCACCAAGCACTTTACATGCAGGTTTAGTGCCTTGTGGCTAATGAAACAAAAGTTAAGGTGCACCAATAAACTGAAACCAGTGTGAGAGATGCCTTAGTTGTTGGTGTTCACCAAGCACTTTACATGCAGGTTTAGTGCCTTGTGGCTAATGAAACAAAAGTTAAGGTGCACCAATAAACTGAAACCGTGTGAGAGATGCCTTAGTTGTTGGTGTTCACCAAGCACTTTACATGCAGGTTTAGTGCCTTGTGGCTAATGAAACAAAAGTTAAGGTGCACCAATAAACTGAAACCGGTGTGAGAGATGCCTTAGTTGTTGGTGTTCACCAAGCACTTTACATGCAGGTTTAGTGCCTTGTGGCTAATGAAACAAAAGTTAAGGTGCACCAATAAACTGAAACCAGTGTGAGAGATGCCTTAGTTGTTGGTGTTCACCAAGCACTTTACATGCAGGTTTAGTGCCTTGTGGCTAATGAAACAAAAGTTAAGGTGCACCAATAAACTGAAACCGTGTGAGAGATGCCTTAGTTGTTGGTGTTCACCAAGCACTTTACATGCAGGTTTAGTGCCTTGTGGCTAATGAAACAAAAGTTAAGGTGCACCAATAAACTGAAACCGGTGTGAGAGATGCCTTAGTTGTTGGTGTTCACCAAGCACTTTACATGCAGGTTTAGTGCCTTGTGGCTAATGAAACAAAAGTTAAGGTGCACCAATAAACTGAAACCAGTGTGAGAGATGCCTTAGTTGTTGGTGTTCACCAAGCACTTTACATGCAGGTTTAGTGCCTTGTGGCTAATGAAACAAAAGTTAAGGTGCACCAATAAACTGAAACCGGTGTGAGAGATGCCTTAGTTGTTGGTGTTCACCAAGCACTTTACATGCAGGTTTAGTGCCTTGTGGCTAATGAAACAAAAGTGTTTGGTTAGAACTCCCTAACCACCTAGACTATCTTCAACTAATTACTGCTCACAAACTAATTTTCTCCCCAGACAAATGCCCAGTATTAAAGGACATCCTTCCTCCATACACCCCTAACAGGTCACTGAGATCTGAGCACCAAAACCTCATCTCCATTCCCAAACCCAAGTGACCCGCTGGCCAGCTTTTACTATCCTTCTCTCTAGGCAGAAAATGGAACTCTCTGCCTCCTTCCCTCAGGACTATGCCCAACATCGAATCCTTCAAGAGCCAACTTTTTCTTCACCTATCTTCTAAATGGAAATGCTCCTGCTTTCACCCCACATAAATCCTAGGGACTCCCCACTAAGCTCCCCTCTACCCCCTCCACTACACTCTCTTTATTTTCTATTTTATCTAAGGATCTAGAACCAGCAGATTTAACTAACTCCTAACATGTAAATATTGTTAAAAAAAAAAAACCCTCTGCAGTCAAGTTGTTAAACCATCTCATAATGTATACTATGTCTCAAATGTTTGAATCCAACTCTTGTATTTTCACATTGTAACCTTTATTGATATTTTTGCAAACCTGCATTGTATGTATTTCACTTTGCAACCTTTATCCTACATTTTGTATCCTATATGTATTAAATTGTTTATGGAGCTTTTCTCCCCAGGCCTCCACTGAAAATGGGCACTTCTTGGCCCAGTGGACTTCCCTGGTAATCAAACTGATAATAAATAAATAAATAAATTCATTCTGCTCCTTTCTTTGGGGGTGCACTCCCCACACATTTCATTCTGCTCCTTTCTTTGGGGTGCACTCCCTGCACATTTCATTCTGCTCCTTTCTTTGGGGTGCACTCCCTGCACATTTCATTCTGCTCCTTTCTTTGGGGTGCACTCCCTGCACATTTCATTCTGCTCTTTTCTTTGGGGTGCACTTCCCGCACATTTCATTCTGCTCATATGTTGGGGTGCACTCCCTGCACATTTCATTCTGCTCCTTTCTTTGGGGTGCACTCCCCACACATTTCATTCTGCTCCTTTCTTTGGGGTGCACTCCCTGCACATTTCATTCTGCTCCTTTCTTTGGGGTGCACTCCCTGCACATTTCATTCTGCTCCTTTCTTTGATTTGTTTAGTCAGAACTTCTTGCTTGCTTCACTGATTTACCCATCAAACCATAATGTGAAGCTATTTCATTTCTCACCAGTCTGATAGTAAAATAGTATTTCCTCACAGCTAAGATGAAGTTTGCTCCCTTTATCTGGAGATTGTAGCTCTACTTATCCATCTGATCTTCCTTTTTCATGGATCCTTTATAGGCTCATTGAATAGCATTGCAAATCCAGGATATGCTCCCACGTTCCTCTCTCTCTTCTTTGTACCAAAGTCTCTTCATATGTCCTCCCCTTCATCCATTCATCTCCTTGGTACCCTACAGCTTTAACTTATGTAACACTTTCACTGCCCACTCCAGAATCCAACACTGCATTAAAGGTGGTTCCTCACCAGTGACCTACAGATCAGGAGAATTATTACCTCAATATTCTGGAGCCTGTAACCCTCAGAGATGATACTATCCAGTTGTGCTCTAACCAGCAATCAGTGGACCAGGAGAATTATTACCTCCTTATTTCTGGTGTATATAGAAAGGGCTCAAAACTAAATGTATAAAAGTGCAGCTTTGTCACAAATTTGGAAATGTTCTTCATCTACAACTTGATGCATAACCAAAATCCCACTCCACATGGATGTACTAGTCAGGACTAGCTATCCTGGAAATGGAAGTGTGAGAGTGTATATTAGGGTTGCTACCTTTTAAGCTGGTCAAAGTTGGACATGAGGTGTGGCCAATAAGACAGTGACCACACCCCCTACCAAGACATCACCACAGGAGTGGTGAAGGAGATGGAGTTATGGGTACAACCGTGTAAAGTTATTACAGCATATGAAATCTCAAAACCCATTTAAATTATGAAGCTTTAACAGTAAAAGTGAAACATTACTGCAAAAATACAAATTACTCACTTGTAACAGTAAGTAAACCTTAGAGAAAAAAGCACTACTCATATTAAACAGATAATTATGTTTATTTAAAAAAGTACAAAACTCTTACATTCTAAATATTACACAAACCATGAGTATTCTGAAACAAGAAAACTAAAAAAATCTACATACAACACACAAGCCCACAAAAAAGAAATACGCCTTTAACACTAATTTACCCAGCACAACTATGAAATAAAGAACAGGCCCAACAGCAGCACAGCCATACTTGCACTGTATTCAGAGCAGTACATTTTAAACTTATTAAACACAGCATTAAAAACAAACTATCCTCAAACAATGATGAGATGTTTTAGCACAATTCCAAATGTACTGTGTTAACTTCTGAACATGCCTCTTCCCAAAAAATAAAATTTAAGCAAATTTTCCCTTTTAAAAGTACTTCTTACAATATATCACTAAAGAGCTAGTCTAAAATAAATTACAATGCACAGTAGACCTTATGGACCCCATTTATCTCCAAGCACAGCAATTAATAAGAAAAACAGAAATAAACCTATAGCAGTAATTTACCCAGCACTACAATGCAATAAGGAAGAGAGCCAACAACAGCAGCAGGCATAATCACATTATAATCCAAGCAGTACATTTTAAATTTATTGAAGCCAGGATTAAAAACAAAATACACACTTTCCACATATAAAAGCAAAGTATCCTAAAACAAGGATGGCATGTTTTAGCACAATTCCAAATGTACTGTGTTAAACTTTCAACATGCCCCCACCAAAGAAAATAAAGTTAAGCAAACATTTTCACTTTTTAAAGTACATCTTGCAAGACATCACTTAGCAGCCAGTCTAAAATAAATTACAATGCACAGCAGACCGCATAACCCCCACTTACCTCCAAACAAAGCAATTAAAAATAAAACTAAACATACAACAGTAATTTAACCAGCACAACGATGCAATGAAGAACGTGCCCAAGTAACAACATCACAGCCATAATCAGATTATAATAAAAACATACATTTTAAACTTATTAAAAACATCATAAAAATAAAATACACACATTTCCAATTATAAAAGCAAACTATCATAAAACAGCCATGACAACATGTACCTAGATCACAGCCACATTCACATTATAATAAAAACATACATTTTAAACTTATTAAAGACATCATAAAAATAAAATACACACATTTACAATTATAAAAGCAAACTATCTTGAAACAGCTACGACATGTGCCTAATTATAAAAACAAACTATCTTGAAACAGCCATGACATGTACCTAGTAGAATACCAAATGTACAAGTTATATACACTTACACATTTTCACTTTTAAAAGTTGTTTAGTGATGATTTCCAAGAACTAACACTATAAAAAATACACAATGCAGTATTCTAACTTCTGGAAGACAGCATTAAAAATAAATTGCTTACATTTCCACACAAAAAAGTGCAAACTGTCCTAAAACATTTCCATCTGTAAATGCAAAATACCCTGAAAAAGCCAGAATAACAATAGAAATATATCACACTACATTTATCCCCACCAGAAAAAAAAAAAACAACTTCTGTACACAAATTTTAGCCTTTAAAAATGAATGCTTCCAAATCATCCCAAAGCAGCCATGATTATAGATTAAATTACACATACACACACTTTTTATACCTTTAAAAACTACTACTTGCAACTATCAAAATAACCACAACACTGATTTAAATACTGTAAAGTGCACCCCATGTACTCTAAACATTACAACGTTTAATTGAAATAAAACACAATATTCCCATTTCAAAAAGCTAGAGCCATAAAATACGATTTGTACTTACTTACCAATACAATCACAGTCTTTGCTGGGCTAGCTGGCTTCCCTGCTGGAGTAGCTGGCTGTCTGGCTTCCTGCCTGCTGGAATAGCTGGCTTCCTGCCTGGTGGAATGGCTGGCTGGCTGGTTGGCTTTCTGCTTGCTGCCTGCTGGAGTGGCTAGCTGGCTTCCTACCTCCTGGTGTAGCTGGCTTCCTGCCTGCTGGAGTGGCTAGCTGGCTGACATCCTGCCTGCTGGAGTGGCTGGCTGGCTTCCTGCCTGCTGGAGTAGCTGAGTGGCTGGCTTGCTAGGGTCACCACCTGTCCCACTTTGCGAGAGACAGTCCCTCTTTGGGCAGTTGTGTCCTGACAAAAAATATTAAAAATGGTAAATGTCCTGAGACTGTAGGACATAATTATGTCCCATATTTTATGTAATAGTTGCATAAAATAGTTATTTCTGTATCTAAAATACCTAAATGTTACAAGAAACAGAATAAGCAACTAAATTGCTACAAGAATAAGCTTTTATTTAGGCAAAAAAGTAAAGTTCTATCCTTTGTACTGACTGTGGGTATGTGTCAGCCTGTAAAATCTGATGTGTGTCCCGAAAATGTCCCGCTTTGGCCAATTGAAAAGGTGGCAACCCTATGGTTTGATGGTTGGCTTGCTGGCTCTGGCTGTAAAAACATTAAAAGACAAATCCCATCTCAATCTTCTAGTGGCTGTATAAGTGCTAATACAAAAATGATCTACAGCCAGAAACTTTGTAGGGCTCTTCCTGGCTCAATCCCCACCCCCTTCATGAACTGCAACAAATTGCTGCATGATTTACAACATCCAGACCTAACAGGGAATAGCTCTGCCTGCAGGTCTGGGTTGGTCACCGTTGGTGATGTAACTGAATTGTCATGGAAAACACATAAGTATTTGCAGGTTTTCCACTTGGATTTGGCACAATTGAAAAGCAAGACTTTTAAAGTCCCACTGCTTTACAAAGCATGCAGTGTGATGAGGTAGCTCAACCCGTGTGTGTGTGTGTGTGTGTGTGTGTGTGTGTGTGTGTGTGTGTGTGTGTGTGTGTGTGTGTGTGTGTGTGTGTGAGAGAGAGTAAATACAATACAAGATGATTGTAGATGTTACAAGTCAAAATCATTATAACTGAAGACCTGCTGAGGAAGGTTGCAATTATTTCTCTTTTCAATCCTGCATTTCTCATTTATTGGATAAACAAAGCCATCATTGATGTTAGCATGTTTACCAAGGGGACAATTCCTACTCAAAGAGCCACATTTAATGTGGAGAAGTGGAATAGCAGGTCTCTGTAACTACTGCTGCATTTACTTTTATTAATCCTCCTTTTTTATTTATTATTATTTTTCACACTAGCTGCCCTGCCATTTTAGCTGCATTGAGTAAACATAAGGAAGACAGAGGACATTTCTTTTTTATCCATACTTCACAGTGCTTTATTATGTTGTCGTGAAGTGGGGGACATTTTTTACTGGACTTTACATTTACATTAAAACCCTTTTGGAAAAAAAAATGTTCTCCAGCAGGGTATCCTTGTACCTTTTGCCCATTATCAAACATTCATTAATAGCCCCAGGCAACAACATAAGTATCCAGAGGCACTAGAAGCTTCTTGAAGTAATGAACTGTAGGCTGTGTTAATCAAACTGCTTTCATCAGGGATTGTTAGGTGGTATGATACAAAACTTATAAACCCAAAAACATATGTCAGACAACCTCCTTCAATTGAGTGTTAATTTGTCAACCTGAGAAATACCCCATTCCTTTGAAATTTGTTATCACGCAGTGAGGTTTAATCTTATAAACTCCTATGCTGTTGTAATTAATGATGTGAAGATGTATTCCATGCATATTGTATTATTTTATTCTGCTTTATTTTGTGCAGTTGTACATTTTTTTTTTCTTTTCAATTTTAGGTTCCTCCCAGCCATCCCCTGGTGAGTAGCTGTATGCTTGTTTTATTTACGTCATAATTTTAGTTATTTAACTTATTGGTCAGGAAAGTAGATTGAACTCAGAACTCTCACTGTATCCCGGTAGATCACAGCAGCATGATAGCAAAACATTTACATTATTTCACTTTTTTATTTATGTGTCAATCTGGTAGGTGAACTGATCTTTTGTGGCCTTTTTGCTGCTATAAACCAGTCTAGAAAACAAGAATTTAAAGTGTCAAATCAATTCATTTGGTTTGGCTAGGTGTGTGTGTGTGTGTGTGTGTGTGTGTGTGTGTGTGTGTGTGTGTGTGTGTGTGTGTGTGTGTGTGTGTGTGTGTGTGCGCGTGTCCTAACAGACAACACACATTAGAGAGTTGTGTGTGACAACAGAAGTATCTATGTATAGTAAGTATTTTACTGTGTGTGTGTGTGTGTGTGTGTGTGTGTGTGTGTGTGTGTGTGTGTGTGTGTGTGTGTGTGTGTGTGTGTGTGTGTGTCTCCTAACAGACAACATGCACACTACAGAGTATCAACTTGTGGTATTTCTTTTACTGTGTGTGTGTGTGTGTGTGTGTGTGTGTGTGTGTGTGTGTGTGTGTGTGTGTGTGTGTGTATGTGTGAGCATTTGTCTGTGTGTTTGTTTGACTAAGTACAATACAAGATGTCTGCACATATTACAAGTCAAAATCATTACAACTGAAGACCTGATAAGGAAGATTGCAATTATTTGTTTTTTTGCTCCCTGCTGAAACTTACCCAATGGCTCCTCTGTCTGTTCCCAGATGACCCATTTATTCTGTGGTGATGGGAGCGAGCCATCCCTCAGCTAGGTGAGAGCTCTACAGCCATTTCCTTTCTGTCCAGAGAGCCTAGTCAGTCCTCTGTTGGGTGGTCAGGAGTGGGGCAGTTTGATGATCCTGTGAAGTGCCCTATCCTCTTCCCCTGTGAAGACCCCGTCCCTCATTAGCAGCTCATCAAAGCTTTACTCTTGCTGCCTTCTGTGTGCAGATATTTCTCCACACATTGATTTCTGCTGGTTAACAGTACAAATGCAGATGCACCTAGACTGTGTGGACTCAGTAATCTCAGAGTTCCTCAAGGTGCAGGCTGCAGCACCCAGTTCTACCACAAGGTGTCAGTATGTGGTAAGACAGAGCCACCTTCTTTCCCCAGGATGAGCACCTGGCAGCAGTCACACCTTCCCATTTTCCATGGCCAGCTTTTACAAACAACTGAGCTCTTTTTGGCTTCACCACATTTAGGGCTTTATACCTCTATGTGGCTGAGCAGAACAGCTACTTATTCTGTGTGGTGGTACAGAAACCTTAAAAAACTGTCTGATAGTCTGCACAGAGGTTTAAGGCTGTAAGCTGTAGTTCCTTTAGTCCAGGGTTTCATTCCCTCACACACTTGATTTAACCTTGAATTGAGCTAATCATTAACCTGACAGTGCTCAGGGGAACTTGGAATGTGGACTAGGCTCCTCAACAGCCCCCTGGACTACAAGCCATGTAACTATGTGACATATATATATATATATATATATATATATATATATATATATATATATATATATATATATATATATATATATATCAATGGATCTACTTCAGTAGATCGAACTTTTACAAGTTTGATCCACTTATGGCTGAGATCATATGTTTGAACTTGTAAAAGTTTGAAAACTGAATAAAAAAGTAAAAAAAACAACAAAAAACAAAACTAAACATCTGTAGCTGCACCCCACCCCCCTACTTAAATATACCAAGTCCGAGATTGCACTAGATACTAGTTCTGTTTTTGTGTTTATTTTACATGGTTGGCTTTCCGAAAGTAGATCATATGGTCTCGGCCATATGAAAGTCGACTTTGTGAAAAGTCGACCATGTAAAGTAGACCCATATATAAATATAAATATATCTTAAATATATATCTTAAAAGAAACTTCCTCACATTGGGTGTTGACCCATTATCTCATTATTTCTCCTGTATTAGTAACAGAGTGCCTCACTGCTCGGCTTAAATTCTAATGTTACAGCGAAAGAACAACGTATGTCTTATATTGTTATGATTATTATTATTATTATTACATTTTATTTTTCTAATCGATAGAAAACTTTGTTTTATTTGTTATGGCAGCTAAGATATATTGACTTTCTGATGCCTGAGCCTGGTAAGTAGTTTCGTGTTAGTTCTTTTATTTCTCAGATAGGATATTACTATTTATTTATTTATGTATTTATTCATTTATATATTTATTTATTTATTTGTCCTTTGTTAACCGTGTTTGTCCACTGGGCTGGGGGCCTATTTTCAGTGAAGACCCAAGGAGAAAAGCTCCACAAACACATGATAAAAAAGATGATGCCAAAAATAACACACATATATCATAACAAAACCAAGAAATAATTAAAAGTACTGACAAAGCTCCACAAACACAAGATAAAAACGATGATGCCAAAAAATAATACTCCTATATGATAACCATACCAAGTTACATTGCAAGATAAAGAGACATGTGAGTACAACATTAATGCCTTGTAGAAATCATTAAAAGTATGCATTTTGTGCATGTACAACAAAATGATAGAGATCGAGTTGGTGGAACAAAACAGAAGAATAGTGAGTGGAGTGTAGCGAAGAGTGAAGACATAATTGAAGAGACAGAATAGCAAAGAACACCAGTTGTGTCAGTTATAGTGCGGAGAGTGGAAGGAGAGGTGGTAACGTTAGATAGAGTGGGGAGAAGGAAATGAGGAGGCAATAGTTGGGGTAGCCAGGGAAATAAGAAGTAAAATATGGTGGTACAGTTGGGAGGAAAGTTTAGAATACTCAGTGGTATAACTACAGAGTTTGTTCCAGGTTTGTGATATGGAGCATTTATAAAGTAAGCTGCCTATAGTTTTGTTGGACTTGTAGGTGTTCGGTAGTGCTTGGTCAGTGCTACAGAGAGTTCATACAGGTTTGTAGAGGGATAGGAGGGTGGACAGGGAGGGACAGTTTTCAGCTTTGTAGAAAAGAGAATGTGCCATTTATAGCTGTGAAAGCTGGAGTACTTGTCGGCGCTCGAGCCATTGAAGTTTTTTTAGTGTGAAGCAGTGATGGGATTTGTAGGGGAGATTATAGGCAAATCTGGCTATCTGCTTGTAAGTTTGTTCTAGTTTGGTTAGTTGATTTGCTTGGATGTGTGTGAATATAGGGGAAGTGCAGAGTAGGCAGGGGAGGCGATAGGCTTGGGCAAGTGAGGTCCTAGTGGTGTTAGTTAAGAATTTTTTGTGTGTATATAGCAAACCTAGTTTTTGATTGGTCATTTTGATGGACTGGAGAATGTGATGGTCAAATTTCGGTTGGTTGTCAATTGTGATTCCTAGAAGTTTTATAGTGGTGTCTGCATAAATATTGGTGTTGTCAAGAGAAGAGAGACTCAAAGAAGTTTTAAGAAGGGATAAGGATTTTGGGAGGAAAAAAAGGAATTGGGTTTTCTTTGGGTTAAGGATTAGGTGGTTGTCAGTTAGCCAGTGTTTGATGATATTAAAGGAAGTCTGTATGAGAGAGTGTAGGTCAGTGGGGTTGTCAGAGAGGGTGATAAGTAGAATCAGGGTATCGGATTAGTGAAGATGAGGTCTCCTGTATTAGAAAGACAGAGTGAAGATTGTTGGTGAAAATATTAAAGAGAAGAGGGCCAAGGATAGATCTTTGGGGGACACCAGCTTGGATAGGTAAGAAGGGTGAGTAGTAAGTCTGCCATTTAACAGATTGTTGTCAGTTGTTGAGATAGCTGGAAAGCCAGAGGATAGTGGAGGTAGAGATATTTAGTTCAGATAGTTTACAGAGGAGTTTAGGGTGGGAGATTGTGTTGAAAGCTTTAGAGAGGACGAGGAAGACACATGATACAAGTTCATTGTTGTCCCTTACTTCTGCTACTGGCTGGGTAAAAGATAGAAGGGCTGTGGTAAGGTTTAAATCCATGCTGAGAGCAGGTAATGAGGTTTTCATGAAGTAAACAGGACATAAGGTGCCTATGAATGCATTTCTCAAGAATTTTTGAGAGGGGGAGAGGATGTCTACTGGTCAGTAATTGGTAGGTTCAGTGGAATAGTATAGAAGGATTTCCAGATCTCAGGGATTGAGGATTCTTTGATAGAATGGTAAATAATAACTATGATGGGATATGCTATAGAGTCAGCAGCAAGTTTAAGAAATTGTGGAGGGACGTTGTCAAAAGAGGGTGAGCAAGATTTCAGTTTTAGCAGAAGAAATTTGATATAGGCAGTGGACTCAGGTTTCAGGGAGAAGGCTAACTGAGGCTGTGTGGTTGAGGGGTTTAAAGGTAGTTTTTGGCTGTTGTCTGTGGGTATTAGTTTGATAATAGACTTTATAGAGTAGTTATTTAGAAGAGTGGCAGTTTCAAGATGCGTTTTATCAGGCAAGAGGATGGGGATAGAGGGTTTACTAGGATGGAGTATATTGTTCATAGTGTGCCAGAATTTTTTTGGATTAGAAAACTGCATGGATTGGACTTCTTGATAGAATTTTTTTTGTCCTGAATAAGTTTTCTAGTGATGTTTCTGAGTTCTTTATATTTTAGGAGTAGAGAAGGAGATTTTGAATTAAACCATTTTTTTAGGTATTGTCACTAAGTTTCATGGTGGAGAGGGTATCTTTGGAGAGCCAGGGGGTGGGAGTTGGTTTGATGCTAATTTTCCTAATGGGAGCTAGGACATTTAGTATGTTTAGGAAAACTTTCTTAAATTCAAGAATGCATCATTTAGAGGAAGGTTATACAGGTGAGACCAGTTGATCAGGGAGAGTTTGTAGTTCAAAGTTTCTGCATTGAATTTGGACAGGTTATAGCACTGTCTATAGAGGTGCATTTTAGGGGTTTGAGAAGGTAGCCTTAGTACTGAGATAGGGATGTGATCACTTATCTGATAAGGTGGTGGGATTGTGATACTGATTGGGGTTGGAAGTTAAGATCCAATCAAGTATGGAGCTGGAGTTTTTGTGTATGTGAGTGGGAGAAGAAATACGTTGAGTGAAGTCATATAGGTTAATAGAGGAACTGGGGGAGATGGGAGACAGCTTATTCCAATCAATATTAACATTGCCTATTATGCTTGTTTTATATGATATATTTTGGGAGATCCAAGATAAGATATTTTCAAGGATTGGAATGTTGTTGCCAGGGGATATGTAGATAGACACTATGGCCAATTTTGTATGAGAGTTGAGATGATAATTAAGAAAGATAAGTTCTGCTGGGGAGAAGTCTGGGAGTGGTAAGGAGAAGGGGTACAGATTAAGTTGATCTGAATATAGGATGGTGACACCTCCTCCTTTTTTAGAAGGCCTACCCTGATGGACAATATTATATCCAGGAGGTAAAATTTTGGAGTTTGTGATATGTGGTTTTAGCCAAGTGTCTGAGAGAGTTAAGATGTAGGTAGAGTGGTGGGCAATCCAAGCATGAAATTCTGTTTGTTGGTTTATGGAATAGAGTGATAGGTATTTAGGTGGAGAGGAGAAGGGTTGGTACCTTGTGGGCATGGCTGTGATGGTAGTGTTAGTGGGAGGAGATTGACTGGGATTAGGGTGGATGTCTCCATCTGGTGAAAGTGTAGTAGGAAATAGTGTTAGTTTGGTGAAAAAAGTAATGTAGTAGGCAGTGGATTTAAGTCTATGTTTGGGAGAGGAGATAGGAATGTTGAAATGTTTTAGTTTATGAAGCTGAATGTAGGAGAAATTAAAGAGGAAGGGGGAGATAGAGAAGTGCAGACTTAAATAGAAGGGTGATACAGTGTGGGTAAGAGTGGGTGATGGAGGGTAAAGTAGGATAGTGTGATAGGATGACAACCCAGAGAGGAAAAGTAGGATGGGTGTTAATAGTAGGTATAGTAGCATGCTGCTGTCTTGTATGGGTGACTTGTAAATGATGAGGGAAATTAAATTGTTAATAGAGGGGTAGATTTATAAGGGATATATAGGGGTATAGCTGATAATAAGGAGGGAAACAGTAGATGTGCTGATGAGATAGTAGATATGAGAGTGAGGGGTATGGGGTGGGTATAGTGTATTTAGTTATAAGATGGTGTAGAGAAGTGAGAATATCTTAATCAGAGTAGTCAGAGGGAAAGCTGAATTGTTCTATTATGATTGGGCAGAAATAGGAGGGTGGGGTGTGAGGAAAGAGGATAGGACTAAGAAAGTGAAAGGGCGTGTGTAGATGGGGCTGAGGGATGTTATTGTTGGATAATGGGAGGATGAAGGGAGGATCTTTGTAAAGGAGGTTACCTATAAATTTAGAGTATGCAGGGGTGGGTGAGAAATGGGGCAGGGTAGGGAAGTAGAGTGAACCCATAGGGCAGGAAGGAGCAGGATGAGCCAAGCAAGGGATGTGTAGTTAAACAACTATCAGTTGCTCTGAAGTCACTTCTATATTATTACTCCTTCTTTTGGTACTAATGCTTTTTTTCTTTAAAAAGTAGTGAAAGCCTTTTTAATTTGACCAGTCGGATGGCCTAAGAAATTACCTTGTCTGAGGGCTGTAAGTGAGTGAGTCAGCTATTGTTGACTCAGAGACAGACTGGGAGGGTAGTGGGGATATATCACATAGAAAAATAAATACATGGGTAAATGTTTCTTTAGAGACTGGAAGGGCTAGTATTATAGTTATGTTTCTTTAGAGTCTGGAAGGGCTAGTATTACAGTTTAGTGTGGAGTGTTTTTACAGACATAAAGGGTAGAAACCAGAATGTTTCTGCATGGGTAGGGGTCTGAAATCCCTGCTGCTGGCTCATGTATTTATGCTCAGTACATTAAGGATTACAGCAAAATAAAAACAAACAAACAAAAAAATAAAACAACCTACTAATGCCTTTTGTATTATAATGAGACATACATTTAAGTTCTGCAAGGTTCTTCAGTACAGTTGGAATTCCCACTGGCATTCCTTATGTTAGTGGTGTTATTCACCACAGGATGGTTGGTGCAAATGCTATAGGATATAGCTGGCTTGGGGCTGAGAAAAAAGAAAGTAAAAGATGGTAGAAAACAGTGAGCAGCTGTAAAGTTCCACAGCTTTAGCACTCCAAAAGTAAATAAATAAAATACAGTTTAGGGAACAGTAGGCAGTTATGAAATACCACAACATTAACAACCAAAAAATAAAAAGTTTAGACTATTAATCACAGTATAGTAGTGCAGATGTAAGTAAATACTGTATTTATAGCAGTAATTAGATCTTTGTTTTATGGCAAATACTGCACTATTATATATCACTGCACACACTAGCTGTATGTTCCTCAACAGGTAAGCTGAACTTTATATCTCAAAGCCCCATTCTGGATGAACTAAACAGTATGTTTAGCCCTGTAATAAACAGCCCCTGGTTCCAGCATATGTTTAAGTTTACATCAAATGCAGTCATGTAGCCATACCTCTCAACTTGGAAACATCAAAAATCTGGACAAAGCCCATGAAAAATAGGTACAAATCTGTACACTGATTAACATAAAATTTGCATACATAATTATGTAACCCTGCCCACTCCAATGGAACTGTGGGATACCAACTTTCAAATGCAAACTGAAGAGCAGACAACCAAAATAAGGTCCAAAAACAACGACAACGGATCCAGTATCAGTAGTTTATTGCACACAAGTCTCGGTCCCTAGCGCCTCGGCCTTCGCCTTCCAGGGGAATATAATCAACTGACATTCAAACAACTTTTATACATCCATCAATAAAACAATTAAATTATACAATTATCAATAATATAATTATACAATTAATTATAAAAAAACTTTCCAGTTGCATTCCAAATTCATGCCTCTAGGTGTCATAGTATCATACTTCAATATAAAAACTGTTTCCTTATACAATAATGTAGATTTTATTCTTTCTTCACTTATATTCATACTTAAACTTTCTAAAACTGTAGCTGACAGATCCTTAGGATCACTATTATGAAACTCTTTAAAATGTACAGCAATAGGACTATCCATTTTTTTATGTTTTATATCTCTTAAATGCTCCTGAAGCCGAATTTTAAAAGCCCTTTTACTTTCCCCTACATAAAACATATTACAAGGGCATTTTAATGCATATATAATTCTTTCAGTATTGCATGAAAATTGTCCCTTAGGATAGAATTTCTTATTATTAATGCAATCAAATGTTCTACCAATATATTTACAAGAAATACATTTACTACATGGATATGTGCCACATAAATTAACATCAATATGTGCATTCAAATACATCTCTGGAGTAAAAAAATTTGCATGAACTAACATATCCTTTAAATTTCTCCCCCTCTTATAGGAGAAAGTTACTTTTTTTGGAAAAATTGATGCTAAATTCTTATATTTAAATAAGGAAGTCCAATAATATTTCATCATATTACTAATTTCTGATGACAATAAATCATAGGTCATAACTTTTAGTTATGTACTCACCATAACTTCAGATGTTTGGGATCCATCTCGCCTACATTCTGACTGATGGGTTCGGAGCCGATCCCTCGGCTCCGACTCGGCACGCTTATGCCAAAGAGCGAAGTCTCTTATTGGCTGAGCTTACTATATCCCAGGATGCACCACTACCAGTCCCCCAGAACTAGTTTGTCCGCATACATGCACACATGCACGCCCTGCTTATATAACATCGTCAGATGAAACAAGATAAACAGTAGAACTCAAAACCGCTCAATCTCTTCTGATCTCCAAGGCAGGGGAAGGAGGGTGGGTATTAGGAATGTAGGCGAGATGGATCCCAAACATCTGAAGTTATGGTGAGTACATAACTAAAAGATGTTATGTGATCCTATCTCGCCTACATTCTGACTGATGGGACAGCCCCTAGCACCTGAATCCTGGGTGGCTCACTGGAAAACACTCCTGAGTACCGTGGAACCAAATGATGCTCGCCCTTTAGATGCCACATCCAATTTGTAGTGGGAAATGAAAGTGTACGGATTGGACCAAGTAGCCGCAGCACAAATCTCCGATATAGCGAGCTTGGAATGAAAAGCTATAGAAGTAGCCATAGCTCTGGTAGAATGAGCTTTGATAGATGTTGTAAGTTGCTTATTCAAGAAGAATAAGCCTGAGTTATGCAATCTCTGATCCATTTGGAGATAGTAGCTTTTGTGATGGTTTGACCCAATTTATTATCTGAGAAGGACACAAACAACTGGTCTGACTTACGAAGTTGCTGAGTCCTGTCTAAATAGAAGCGTAACTGCCTGTGAACATCCAATTTATGGAGAGTGTATTCTGCTTCATTGGAGAATTTTGGGAAGAAAACTGGTAGCTCTAGAGATTGTTGGAGACAGAAACTAGAACAGACCTTTGGGACAAAGGATGGATTAGGCCTAAGTGATACTCTATCCTTGTGGAAAATCAAGTACGGTGGTTTAATAGACAGGGCTTGAAGCTCTGAAACTCTTCTTGCAGAAGTAATTGCAACTAAGAAGGCAGTTTTCCAAGACAGATATTTTAACTCACATGTAGCAGCCGGTTCGAAAGGGGAAGATGTTAATGCGCGAACCACCAAATCAAGATCCCACGGAGGCGCAGGATGAAAAACTGGGGGTCTTAACAGGCCCGCACCTTTAATGAAAGTTTTGCATAGTCTGCTGCTCATCAATGGAGGATCCATGGATTCGTGGAATTTAGAGATAGCCGCTAGTTGGACTTTAATAGTAGAGACAGAAGATCCTTGATTAAACAGGGATGTTAAGAATTTCAAAACCTCTGGGATAGGAGCAGTGATAGGGTCTAAGCCCTTGAGTTGAGCCCAGATAGCAAACCTCTTCCACTTACTGATGTATAATTTGTTAGTGGTGGGTTTGTGGGCCGAAGATAAAATGTGAACAACTTCCGGGTCTAGTGTGTGACTTCTGACTAAAGTCGGAAGTGGAGGAGCCAAGCTGTCAACTTCAAAGATCAAAGGGACTGATGCTGATGTCCTGACTGATGAATTAGCAGGTCCGGAATTAGGTCTAAAGTCCACGGATCGTCCACCGCATGCTTCTTCAGGTAAGGAAACCATACCTGACGAGGCCAGTATGGGGCAATCAGTATCATTGCGGACCCCAATTGAGAAGCTTTTTGAATGACTTTGGAGAGAAGTGGAATCGGAGGAAAGGCATAAAGTAGCCCTGTTGGCCAAGGTTGTGCTAGAGCATCCATAGCTGGTACTCCCTGATGTGGGATCAAGGAGAAGAACCTTTGGCACTTGGTGTTTAGTGGAGTTGCAAATAGGTCGCAGCACGGCGCCCCTCATCTCCTGAAAACCTGAGCTGCTACTGTTTGGTTTAGAGACCACTCGTGAGGAGAGAGAATTGTCCTGCTCAATTTGTCTGCCAATATATTTGATTTTCCGGGAATGTGGGTCGCTACCAAGAAGCGGTTGGTAGCTACAGCCCATTCCCACACTCTCATGGCCTCTCTGCAAAGGGGGAAAGATCTGGTCCCTCCTTGTTTGTTCAGATACCAGACCACCGACATGTTGTCTGTGTGGATGGCGATGATGCCCTGAGGAAGAAACTTGTGTAAGGCCTGTAGGGATAGAAGTACGGCCCTCATCTCCAACACATTGATGTGGAGAAGAGCTTCGTCTGGAAGCCAGGAGCCCTGAACTAGCCTGCCCAGACAATGCCCCCCCCACCCTATCTGGGAGGCATCTGTCGTCAGGGTAACCACTGGAGAGGGAATAACAAAGGGGCTTCCTTGATTCAGATTGGATGTCTGAAGCCACCAGCGAAGGTCCCGTTTGCATGTTTCCATAATCATGATGTGATGATTGAGGGAAGATCCTGAAAGGACCATTGAGTTGACAATAGCCACTGAAGAATCCTCATGTGCAATCTTGCCAGAGGAACTAAAAGAACCGTGGCAGACATTGAGCCTAAAACTTGTAGAACCATCCTGGCTGGGGCTTTGGATCTCGAGATCAGAGCTTGAACTTGGCCCTGTAAAGTTTGGATCCTCTCGGCAGGAAGAAAGACGCATCAATCTTGAGTCTATCTCTGCTCCTATGAACCTTATGTGTTGAGAGGGCAGCAAGACAGACTTTGACCAATTGAATGTAATCCCCAGGGTAGCACCCAGGGAGATGGTGGCTTTGAGGTTGTCCATTAGTAGATGCCTGGTGGTGGCAGTCAGGAGCCAGTCGTCCAGATAGGGAAACACTTGGAATCCAAGACTTCTCAGGTGAGCCGTCACTACTGCCAAACACTTGGTGAACACCCTGGGGGCTGTGGTGAGACCAAAGGGCAGAGCACAAAATTGGTAATGACTGACTCCCAGGCTGAAGCGCAGATACCTCCTGGACGCCTGATGTATCGGTATGTGATAATAGGCGTCCTTGAGGTCTATGGAGCACATCCAAACATCCTTCTCCAACAATGGGAGAATGGATTGTAATGTGACCATTCGGAATTTGGATTTCGTGACGGATTGGTTCAGTCTGCTGAGATCCAGTATTGGTCTCAGGTCCCCTGTCTTTTTTGGCACTAAAAAGAACCTGGAGTAATTTCCTGATCCGATCTGGTCTGTGGGGACCGGTTGGATGACTCCTTTTTCTAGCAGCTTTAAAGCTTCTGCGGCTGCCATTTCCCTTTGACTGGGTGGTGGGTCCGGGATTTTTTTGGACGGTGGGGGTGAGTATGTGAATGGGATGGTGTAACCTCCGGCAATGATCAGAAGCACCCATCTGTCCTGAGTGATTGACTCCCAGGCTTTTAGGTGCTTGGCAACGACACCGACTGGCTCCGGAGCAGCACAGCCGGGCAATCCCTCATGATTTGTGGGAGGCTGAAGAGCCACGAAAGGACTCGCGGTCTCCAGAATTGCGGGGCCCTCTGCCGCCTCTGGGACGGCGTCTCCCTGAAAAATTTCCGCCCTCGGCCTCTGGAAGGGAATCTTCCTGCTGTTGGGGAAAAACTTACGAGATTTGGAACCACATTCCCCTTTAGCCTTGGGGTAAGGCCGAAAGGGAGTGGAATAACGGGCACCTACGGCAGATAAAGTTTTTCCCTCTTGCTCACAGCGGTAAGGGTGTCTTTAACCTTGGGTCCAAACAAGGAGGACCCATCAAAGGGAGCGTCGGCGAAGGAAGACTTGAAGGCCTCCAAGAACTGACACAAGCGGAGCCAGGCTTGTCTCCGTGAGCCACGCCTGTGCCTGCCGCTCTACCGCCCCTTCGGCCGCATAGGAAATGAGCCTCATGGACGAGTTAGAAATTGACGTAAGGATAGCCAACTGAGAGCTAACCGACTGGGCTAGCTGCTCAGGTAGGTTACCCGAGAGGAATCTGACAACTCCTTGACCAGATCCCTCTGAAGCCTGGTAAAATGTGCCAAATAATTCAGAGACCTTAAAGTAAAGGCCGCTGAAGTCAGGGTGCGCTTCCCGTACCTGTCCATACTCCTAGACTCCTTATTAGGAGGATGGACGGACGTTGAAGCCTCTGCCACGTCCTGTTGTGTAGCAGATGCCACCACCATGGCATCTACAGCCACGCCTTTAGTGAGGAACTCCTTCTCGGGGAGCAGACAAAATTTATTTGGACGAGAAGGGACTGGTTCCACGGTATCTGGATGTTCCCGCGCCGTGCCACAAACTAAATCCAGAAGCTCGTCGAAGGGCGGAGACACCCAGGAGGCGGAGGGCTGAGCCCCAAAGGCCTTGAGGAGCACTGACTCATCAGCAGAGGGGTTTGGATATCCAGCCGCCTCGTTGTTTGAGGATCTCTAAGATGTCTGCAAATGAGACATCATCCGAGGACGACTTCGGGGACCCCTCTGCATCATCAAGATCAGTGTCCGATGTAATAGACTCGGGGGAGTCCACGTGCTTCCTCTTGCACGATCTCTTCCTTGGGGGTTCCTCCAAGACAACTCAAGAACCCTCAGGAGGAGGGAACCCCAATGGGGGTAACCTCAGGCCCAGGGGCTCCGCTGACTACGGACAGGGGAACTGCCAAAGACCCAGTCTCCACGCCCAGGGAAGGTGCCGGTAAAGCCGGAGAGATGGCCGAAGAGGACTTGGCCAAGGCACTCCTCATGGCTCTGAAAGCCGGACCCCCAGAATCCTGGGAGTGTCCGGTCCCCGGAGCCATGATAGCCGACGGAAGTCCCGCAGTCAAGCACCGAGGGGGAAGCTCGGAACCGAAAGCATAGGTCCCGAAACATCACCCCCGGGTCCAGCCGAAGAAGTCCGTGTACCAAACTCGGACCCGAAGGCCCGGGTTGGAGTAAGGGTCGGAGCCGACCCTAAGATCTCCACCGGCTCCAACAGCACCTGCTCCGACGGAGCCGAAGCAGTCGGAGGAGGAATGGCAATGGGGTGGGCCAGGGTCATCGGCTCCAAAGCCAACTGGGTCGGAACCGAAACAAATTTTTGGAAGACTGGGGACTGGAACAGTCTTTGGAGCACCCTGTCTATATCAGAATCTGACATCCTCGAAGACCGAGAGGAAACTGAACGGGTTCGAGACGGCCTTCCAACGGCCCCAAAGGACTAGGGGACCGCCCGAGGTGACTCGATGACTATCGGCGCCGAAGGAATACACACACCAGATTCCATCGGTGCCGAGGAGGAAGTGTCTGAGCGGGCGACCCTTGTCGGCTCCGAGACCAGTGGAGCCGACGAAGGTGACCCGCCTCTCGATGCCCCAGCCATCGGCTCCGAAGCCAGAGGAGTCGAGACTGGTGGCATCGAGGCAGACCGTTCCGACCTCGGCTCCGAAGTCCTTGGAGCCGAAGGAGAGGCCTGCCTATGTCTTTTGGCGGTCGGATCCGACGGACTGGTCGGAACCGACGCCCTTTTCTTTTGCCGGAGAAGGAGAGGATGCCAAGGCTTCTTCAAAAGAAGGTTTAATTAACCCCTTAAGAATCAATTTATTTTTCCTCTCCTGGAGGACCCTTGAGGAAAAAGCGTGACACACGCTGCATGACTCCTGTAAGTGTTTTGCACCCAAACAATACACACAGAGCGAAAGTGATCGTTTGTGATGGACATTTTGAAACTACATTTTGTGCATTTTTTAAAGCCCGAAGGCCTAGGATTCTGAGACATTATGGTAAAACAATTTCAGTAATCTTTTGACAGGAAAAAAATACAATTACTGACTTTCTGATTGACACCACCTAAATATAGGCTTACAGTTATCGCTTAAAAGCGCAAATGACAAGGAACTTTGAAACCTTGAAAGGTTTTAGGAGGGTTGACTGACTGGGAAGGCCCTAGATGAAGGGGGCCTAAACCAAACTCAACCCAATCACACAACAAGTCTTTAACAAACCCAAACACACACAAAGAGAAGAATAGCCGTTAAAACAGCTTTTTAAGACAAAAACAGCAAAAAACTGACAGAAAAAGTTAGTAAATTACTACTCAGCTCAACCAGCTCGAGACCACGTCTTCGCAGGTTAGCGGCAAACGAGATCTGGGGGACTGGTAGTGGTGCATCCTGGGATATAGTAAGCTCAGCCAATAAGAGACTTCGCTCTTTGGCATAAGCGTGCCGAGTCGGAGCCGAGGGATCGGCTCCGAACCCATCAGTCAGAATGTAGGCGAGATAGGATCATATAACATCCATATATATTTTTGTTAATTCATCTTCACATGCATCTACAAATCTTTTATTATTATACCTCTTTTGTATTTTATTTCCTACTTGATTGGTTTCCTTCATTTTCTTTAATAATAACTCTATTTCTTGGGCATCATAACCTCTTTCGATATATAAGCATGCCATTTTTTCTAATTCATTATTAATTTCATCATTACAATTATTCAACCTCTTAATTCTCATAAATTCACCATATGGTAATGCGTTTATTAGATGTGGTGGATGACAACTACTTCCATCCAGTAAATGTAATTCATTTTCAAATTTCCGAAAAATTTTAGTTATAATATTTCCATTTGGTCCAACCTCTAAAGTTATATCCAAAAAGTTCACTTTGTTACCAACTTGGAAACCATCAAATTTTAGACCAAATTCATTTCTTTGTATAACATTCTTAAATTCATGGGCTTCTTGTTCTCCACCCTTACAAATAAAAATTAAATCGTCTATGTAACGATAATAACTAATAACATTCTTTATATAAAAATCTGTCCTATATAAAAATTCTACTTCAAAAAGATTCATCATAATATTTGCATACATAGGCGCAAAACCCGCCCCCATCGCTGTACCCTTTAGTTGATGGAATAGCTGACCATCAAAACTAAAGTAATTATTCTTTAAACAAAATTCTATAAGATCTATAATATATGATGACAAAGGACTGTCTCCTAACAATTTCCCAACAGCTCTCAGTCCATATCTGTGTTCTATACTTGTGTGTAGACTCTTAACGTCTGCTGTAAACCAATACATATCCATCGTCCATGTTATAGGTAGTATTTTTGCCAAAAAATCAAAGCTATCTTTTATATATGAAGGCTGTTTAATCACAAAAGGATATAAAAAACTATGCAAAAACAAACCCATATTACGTGTAAAATAATTACAGGCCGACACGATCGGGCGACCAGGGGGTTGATGCAAATCTTTATGTATTTTTGGAAGGCAGTAAAATTTCGCTACCTCACATCCTTTTGCTGAAAACTTCTTAGTTATATCATCTTTAACAAAGTACCCTAATCTATATCCTTTGTAACATAAATCTTCAAATTCTTTAACAGCTTCTTGATATCGTGTCATATCACATTTCTCATATGTTGTTATGTCATTAAGATGTTCCCAACACATCCTAGCATATTGTGTATGATGCATCAATACAACTTTGTTCCCTTTGTCAGCAGGTTTCACTATTATTTGTTTACTGGCTGCTAAATCTTTAATTGCTTGCCATTGATTCTTAGTCATATTATATTTGATATTATTTCGTTTTGCATTAAACTCATTATAAATAGTCTCAGCTGCAAAATCAATCATAGCTGAGAAATTTTTAATACCTTCATGTTGGAAAGAAGGCATAAAAGTACTTTTTACCTTAACTTTACTTGTATCTAAATGACAGTATGCATTATTTTCTATACAATTATCATTATCAGACATGCAAGAATAAAAACTGTCTTCAGAATCTGCATCAATACTTAGATCTTCTTCCATTGATGCATTCGAAGAATTATCCTTACTATTTCTGAAAAAACACATTAAATTCAATTTGCGTATAAAGCGAAAGATATCACTCTTTAAAAAATGTAACCTAGGCAGTACCGTAGGTATATATTTTAAACCATGGTTAAGGGCAGAAATAGTAACTTCATCAAATGAGTTTCCGCTTAAATTTATAACATAACTATGAACATCATTATTACAATTTTTTAAAACATTTCCTAAGAAATTAGTTTCTTCTAAAGCGTTTAAAACTCTGTGCAGCTCCTGAGGTTTCTGAATATTGTCTCTGTCCATTCTCGACATTAAAGGAACTTCCTCTAAATTCCTCTCTGTTGTCATACTCTGACCGTTTGTTCCTCCGAAAGGAATTTTGAAGCTGTTGTGGATTTTGAGCTGGTGGTAACGCAGGATAATCATTGTTACCTTCTCCGGCTTCACTGTCCCAGTCTGTAGAAGCATCAGACAGAGTATTACGCCCGCCATCTTCTGTACACCTTCCTTCATCTGCAAACCTAACGTTGCGGCGTCGCTTCTTGTTGTTGATTGGGCAACAGAAAGCCAAGCCTCCTGCGTAGTCTTTGATGTCACGATTAAGTTTATATTTTTTGACATTCAACAACTCTTTCTCCATGTCTATTAATTTATTTTGTATATCTTTTAAACAAAGTTCCATTCGTGACAAACCAGCCATATCTGATAGAGTTTTGCAGGCATTAGTGATTTCAGTTTTAAGCCTTTCTTGTTTAATTTTATCACGCTCTACTAAAATGGTCACCCACTCAATAGAGCAGCGGTGGGCAGCTTCTACCCATCTTTTTTGAAAGGCTTTATCGACTTCGTCTACTAAATCAAAAGGAGTTGTTGGATTTTTAGGAGCTCGCAAGCCTCTAGGTGTAATGTCTAATTCGATATATCTTTGTAGGCTTAGACAATTTAGATGTACCGCTAGCTCTTTAGACATCAATTTGTCTAATTTGTTAAAAGTCTCTCTCATTTCAGCAGGCAAAATGTTATTAGTACTCTGACCAATATTTGAAAAGGGATTACCAGTTCGTCTTAGCTCTTCCTTTTGTAAAAATTTCTGCCAGAATGTGATGTGCTGTTCCTGTATATTATGAACATTATCTCCCTCATTCATCGAAGTAGTAAATTGTTCCATAGTTGTCTGGTTTTTATCCAGAAGTTCTTGCCTAAAAATCCTAGGCACATTCAAGGATGGATCACTCGACATGTAGAACCAAAAAAGAACCACTAACAGAAGAAGCAAATGCAATCCAAAAACAATGACAACGGATCCAGTATCAGTAGTTTATTGCACACAAGTCTCGGTCCCTAGCGCCTCGGCCTTCGCCTTCCAGGGGAATATAATCAACTGACATTCAAACATCTTTTATACATCCATCAATAAAACAATTAAATTATACAATTATCAATAATATAATTATACAATTAATTATAAAAAAACTTTCCAGTTGCATTCCAAATTCATGCCTCTAGGTGTCATAGTATCATACTTCAATATAAAAACTGTTTCCTTATACAATAATGTAGATTTTATTCTTTCTTCACTTATATTCATACTTAAACTTTCTAAAACTGTAGCTGACAGATCCTTAGGATCACTATTATGAAACTCTTTAAAATGTACAGCAATAGGACTATCCATTTTTTTATGTTTTATATCTCTTAAATGCTCCTGAAGCCGAATTTTAAAAGCCCTTTTACTTTCCCCTACATAAAACATATTACAAGGGCATTTTAATGCATATATAATTCTTTCAGTATTGCATGAAAATTGTCCCTTAGGATAGAATTTCTTATTATTAATACAATCAAATGTTCTACCAATATATTTACAAGAAATACATTTACTACATGGATATGTGCCACATAAATTAACATCAATATGTGCATTCAAATACATCTCTGGAGTAAAAAAATTTGCATGAACTAACATATCCTTTAAATTTCTCCCCCTCTTATAGGAGAAAGTTACTTTTTTTTTTTTTTGGAAAAATTGATGCTAAATTCTTATATTTAAATAAGGAAGTCCAATAATATTTCATCATATTACTAATTTCTGATGACAATAAATCATAGGTCATAACCATATATATTTTTGTTAATTCATCTTCACATGTATCTACAAATCTTTTATTATTATACCTCTTTTGTATTTTATTTCCTACTTGATTGGTTTCCTTCATTTTCTTTAATAATAACTCTATTTCTTGGGCATCATAACCTCTTTCGATATATAAGCATGCCATTTTTTCTAATTCATTATTAATTTCATCATTACAATTATTCAACCTCTTAATTCTCATACATTCACCATATGGTAATGCGTTTATTAGATGTGGTGGATGACAACTAATTCCATCCAGTAAATGTAATTCATTTTCAAATTTCCGAAAAATTTTAGTTATAATATTTCCATTTGGTCCAACCTCTAAAGTTATATCCAAAAAGTTCACTTTGTTACCAACTTGGAAACCATCAAATTTTAGACCAAATTCATTTCTTTGTATAACATTCTTAAATTCATGGGCTTCTTGTTCTCCACCCTTACAAATAAAAATTAAATCATCTATGTAACGATAATAACTAATAACATTCTTTATATAAAAATCTGTCCTATATAAAAATTCTACTTCAAAAAGATTCATCATAATATTTGCATACATAGGCGCAAAACCCGCCCCCATCGCTTTTATTGTTTTTACTCCAGAGATGTATTTGAATGCACATATTGATGTTAATTTATGTGGCACATATCCATGTAGTAAATGTATTTCTTGTAAATATATTGGTAGAACATTTGATTGTATTAATAATAAGAAATTCTATCCTAAGGGACAATTTTCATGCAATACTGAAAGAATTATATATGCATTAAAATGCCCTTGTAATATGTTTTATGTAGGGGAAAGTAAAAGGGCTTTTAAAATTCGGCTTCAGGAGCATTTAAGAGATATAAAACATAAAAAAATGGATAGTCCTATTGCTGTACATTTTAAAGAGTTTCATAATAGTGATCCTAAGGATCTGTCAGCTACAGTTTTAGAAAGTTTAAGTATGAATATAAGTGAAGAAAGAATAAAATCTACATTATTGTATAAGGAAACAGTTTTTATATTGAAGTATGATACTATGACACCTAGAGGCATGAATTTGGAATGCAACTGGAAAGTTTTTTTATAATTAATTGTATAATTATATTATTGATAATTGTATAATTTAATTGTTTTATTGATGGATGTATAAAAGATGTTTGAATGTCAGTTGATTATATTCCCCTGGAAGGCGAAGGCCGAGGCGCTAGGGACCGAGACTTGTGTGCAATAAACTACTGATACTGGATCCGTTGTCGTTGTTTTTGAACCAAAATAAGGTCCCCTGGCCCAGCCCCCCACTAATCACTTCAGCAATATGTCTCCAAGTATGCACAAGCACCAAAATTAAATGTTTCCCCAACTGATCCATTCCCTCAGTGGTTTCAAGTATGCACACAAACACCAAAATGAAACATGTCCCCCAGAATCCCCCACTAATCCTTTCAGCAGTATGTCTCCAAGTATGTACAAGCAGTTTTTAATTACAGTTATACATGACAATGGTAACTCATAAGACCCACAAATAAATTTACTAGTTACTGATTGCTGTTACATTTCATTAACTACTCTCCCAACTCTCCTCTGATTTGTCAGGTTTACATCCAAGTGCACATGCTACATCAGTAGGAATTAGTGTTAGTACAGTCAGCATTACAAACAGGTATAAAAAAGGCAACTTCCAGCTACACAACTTCTAAACACTATTTCACCAATTCATCTTGCTATACGCATGAAGCATCCTGCAAACACTGTAAAGGAGCCTAAAATCTAACCGCACAGAAAAAATGCTATGTAACTTATGAATCTGATCTATGATTTCCAAAGCACTCCAATGACACATGCACATTACAGAAAAGGCATTCCTCTAACTGGGTATATATCAGGCAGGAAACATTTCTTAGACTATCATTAGTATATTCTGAAAGTAAGCAGTATGTTGGACAACACACTGAGAATTTGGAACTATATTCCATAAGAAATATGGTACTTAGTGATAAAGGACTTTATCCAAATGGGGACGGGAACTTTTCACCGAGTCAGACAAGTCCAAAAGCACACCATTCACTCAATAATCAATGTTTCAGACAGGGAAATATCCATTGGGCTAATAATGCATAAATGCCAGCCAACACACGCCTATTATTATTACTGTAAAATAAAATGTCAACAATTTCACATATAAAAATGAACCAAAATGTGCTCTTTGCTCTATAATGAATGTACAGAAAAGTTTCCAAGAATCTCTGCCAATTTTCCTGGGGCACACTGGTGCTGGAAAGCCCAGTTTGTCACCTACAAAAATGGTGAGAATAGCGATTCATATACAGAATATCCAGGAGGATATGAAAGCTAAGACGTTTTACAAAGCATACTTGTAACAATATTAAACTGGCATCCAGTCATTACAAACATCAACATGACATAAATACTGAAAAAAAAAAGAACTTACCGGGCCCAGTTGTTTTCTGATATGTTTCACCCTGTTCAATGAATCCATCAGAAACAGTCATAAAATGTTGTCAAGGCTGCCGGCCCATCCCTCATGTATATGTAGAGAATATTTAATGTCTTAGGTATAGAACTCCAACCCACTGCAAGCTAGCAATCACTGGCCTACACACATTTAACCATGCCTAATAAACACAAAATAAAACACTTTGCATTTTTATTCTTTCCTGTCCCAATTACAATAAATTTAAACTTAAAGAAGAAATTAGGAACTCACAACTCACCTGGCCTACTGTTACTCGTTTCATCCCTGGACTTTCTCACAAACCTAATAGTTAATACTCGCCCTGGCCCCTGCTACTAGCAGTCTAGCAGAAGTCAAATGTTGACTCCGGAACTTAAAAGACTATCTGTCTTCTGTCCTGTTTGGCCATGTCTCACACAGACAAACAGACACACACTTACTTGAGTCCCCAATGGTAATCCACTTCACTTGAGTGCTGCTAACATTTCCCAGCCCGCTCTAGATAAATAAAGCCAAACGCTGCTGCTAATAACTAAATCCAAATGATACCCCCAACAATGTAATGAGTGCTGCTAACATTTCATACATCCGACTCGAGTGCTGCCCACTCACATTTGCAGCCAGAAAGTAATCCAAATGAGTGCTGCTGTTTCCCGCTCACATTTGCAGCCAGAAATGATGATGTGAGAGGAAGGAGCTCAATTCCGACTGGCTGATAGCCCTGATGGAGCTGATGTCATCGCGCACGTGATGACGTCAGCTCTGACAGCTCGATATTTGAAATAATTAAAGAAACCAAAAGAAAAAAAATCGGAAATGAAGGGGTGCCACTCGGGAATCGTGGCACCCCTTCACCCAAAACTCAGTAAAAAACGAGTAATTTGGTATGGTTGAGAGGTATGCATGTAGCTAGGAAAAGATAACTTTTGCATGCAAGTTAAACAAATATATCATTTTGCAATGTAAAGCGTACAAATGAGGGTCATACAGACCTTGGGATGTTTAGCCACATGAAAGCTGTATGTTGAATCACAGAAGGTTTACCACCATTTGCTTATTTTCAGCAAAAAACAATAAATTTGCATTAAGGGAGGGTGAAGGACTAAGAAACACTGACAGCAAATCCATTTTACTATATAGGTCTTTGTAAAGCAGGTCACTGTGGGAATGTTAGAAAACAGCTCAGGACAGATAGGATCAGGAAGCCAGTAAACTAAGTGAACAACTATAAAATCAGTAAACTCCAATAAACACCCTGGACTCAGAAACACCAGTAAAACATTAATCTTACAAAGCTTTTGGGATTTCTCCCTTCATCAGTGGTCAAAAACATTCCAAACACTATCAGTCACTTAAGTATCAGATTCAAATTTCACCACAAGACACAGCCTCCAATCAGAACACAGACTTAAACTTAACACAAGATTTAAAAATATATGCATAAATTCTTAATTCTAAGAGTCAGCATTAAAATTCTACAATGCATGATATTCGCAGATGGTCTTCCATCCAAGCACTAACCATACCCAACCCTGCTTAGCTTTCAAGATCAGTCTTATTCAGGGTAATATGGCCAGTAAAGCAGAGAACATCACTTAATATAGAATTCATTTCAGCTTGCTTTGCGATCATTACTGACAAATCCTGAGCCTGAAAAACAAGTCTGGGAGTGAGAAGAGCTGATCTGAGGGTAGCCCATTCATTTTGGAGGTGGGAATGTTCTTATCATCCTTTGACACAAATTAATGTTTTGAAATTGTTTTCCTTTTCACCAAATCTGGCAGAGTTTGATTTTATGTGAGGAATCACAACTGACTGCCCTTCACTGTGCCACAGGTAAAATTCTTGTGTATAAATGATGGACAGTATGGCCCAAATCATCACTGCAAGGTAGGATAAGGGTCTATCCACAGCTACACTAGTCACAGTGGATGGGATTAGGGGTTGTTGTGTCTTTCAGCTTTTTCTGGTTAGGGGTCGCCACAGCGGAACTCCAGTCTGCTAATGATTGGCAGTGGATTTTTACATGCCAAGTTGCCAGCCCTGACGCACAACCTTCAATGAAGGTACACCCATTCACGCATGTCTCCACACAGAAGACGCTCTAGCTAAGAATCGAACGGGAGGTGACAACGCTACCGCAGCAGATGGAAAATACTTCATCAGCCATCACAACATGACAGAAGAGGTGCCTGTACATAGCTGCACTGGCCACCATTGTGTCACAAAGGAACAAGCATCCTCCAAAAGGGCCTCATAGAAACATACAACTGGTGCCAGAGCCATGGCCTCAAGCTAAATGCCAAAAAGTGTATAATCATCCTCTTTGGCAAAAACAAAGTGCCCACAAATTACCACATAGGTGGTAATCTGTACTTGGGACCTGGGGGCCCAAATTGATAGCAATCTCTCATTTGACAACCACGTGGCCAAAGTGGTTAGAAAAACATTTTATATAACCCACCTAATCATGAAGGGATTCACATCTAGATCAGGGAGGTCATCGTGCCTCTTTACTCATCCCTCATCAGGCCCATAATTGCGTACAATGCCCCCTTTGGGATGTACCTTACCAGACACCTGCAGCAACTGGAAAGACCCCAAAAGTACCTCACCAAGAGGATCAAAGGGCTCAAACAGATGCCATATACTGCCCGGTTAAAGAAACTCCAGCTCTACTCAGTGGCATACTGCCTGCTCAGAGGCGATCTGTGCCTGACGTATAAAGCCATGTCCAACCCAGAATTAATGGACATGCTGCACCTCAGAAAATCCAAATCCCATCGAGCTACACGCTCAAGAGACTTGAACCTCAGCACTGAAATAAATAGGACATGCTGGAGGGACAGATTCATAACCCAGAGGCTCCCTTCACTCTGGAATAAAATCCCAGTCCAGGTTAGGCAGAGTCCCTCATTGACACTCTTCAAGAGGAATCTTGATGTGTGGATGGGAGATCGTAGGTTTACCTTGGGTATCACTTCTGTGTCACTGTTAGACAGAGGCACAGTATACTAACCTCGAAAAAGGGCCTAGCAAAATTAATTTAAAATGGGTGGCGAAAGCCGAACACACTCTGGCTAGGCTTATAAATGCCCTAGGGCAGATAGCCTAGTATGAACCTATGAACCTATGAACCTATGAAGGAAATATGGATAACTGACAGAAAACACTGCAACATGGCAGAAGAGGTTTCTGTACCATCCAACACTGTCACAGAGGAAGGGATTATGGGTAATTGACGGACAATACTGTATCAGCCATCACAACATGACAGAAGAGGTACCTGTACATAACTACACTGGCCACCATTGTGTCACAAAGGAAGGAAATATGGGTAACTGACAGAAAACACTGCACCATGGCAGAAGAGGTTTCTGTACCATCCAACACTGTCACAGAGGAAGGGACTATGGGTAATTACTGGACAATACTGTATCAGCCATCAATGCATGACAGGAGAGGTTTCTGCACCTATCTCACTTGTCATCAATGTGTCACAGAGGAAGAGATTATGGGTTATTGAGGGACAACACTACAGAAGCCCTCAGTAACTGCACTGGACATTGTGGTGCCACAAAGGAAGATATTATAGGGTAACTGATGGACAATATTGCTCAGCCATAAGTAATATGGCAGTAGATGGGTCTAGATATAGCTGTACAATCCATAACTGTGTTACAGAGAAAGCGCATGTGGTTTACTGTTTTGAAGATGGACATTGAGCCAGAGAATATTTAAAAAGTAGTCTTAATGAAGCACAACACTTAATGAACAATTTCAGACAACAGTGTTTTCTCAAGTTGTTAAAAACGCCACCATTTCTGAGGCATATTTTAAATATAAAATCAGATGACTCCACCACTGAGTAAAATGGTGTTTTAGATTACACATTTCATTTAAGCATTCAACATCACAATCCCTCTGTATTTTGTAAATTCTGTAGAATTTTCGATTTTACTCCTGTAATACTCTGATTAATAAATTGAAACACTTTAAATTTGGACTTATGCAGTCTATACATTTCAGCAACATGTTTTGCCAAGCATTCTTTAATTTCCTTTTTTACTGTTAGAATAAAAATGATCATACTTTATATCATTTAGAGGCCTGTTTGGTTTTCTATACATAGAATGATGCACACTTCACAGATGCAGTACATACAATGCATAAAAGTCATGTTTATGACATTTCTCATTTATTGAATAAACAAAGCAGTCATTGATGTTGGCATGTTTGCACATACCAGAAATCCTAATAAAAGGTTGCCCTTCCAACCTCATATATTGTTTTCCTGGGTGCACAGTGTTAATAACATACTAACCTTTTCAGATATTTCTTATTCTTAAAAGTGAAACTAGGTTGGTTATCTACAAGTATTACAATATCTGAAGTTTTGTTTAAAATCTTGTTTATTTTTTATAGTTTTAAATATTGTTTTCTTTTTATTCCTACAGTAAGTTAATGGTGACATAGTTTTGTGCTTAAAATTTTTACACCATGTACTGCTGTCTCAGTGTAGTATGGCATAGCATAATTACTTCTATGTAATTGCACCTCAACTTTATCTTTTTCTTTTTGACTACTTAAGTCTTTGCAAAAAAAAAAAATTGTCTTAGTCTAATCTGGAAAATTAAAATAATTAATTGTTTAATTTCTAGATAATATGTAAGTTTTCTACATTACTGACAATACAATTTTTAAGTTTAACTGTTGAAATGACAGGATTTATAGGAGAACAGCCTTCAATCCCCACTTTGTTGAAGGGTATGGTTACTTGGAATAGAAGTATTCTGATATGTTGGGAAGTATTTCTTACCTGGGTCTGTTTTGACTGATAATCCTTGGTATACTTCTGTTCATAAATCAGTAATACAAACAAAGGATCGTGGATTATACAATCATATAACTATTTATACATTACTCATCATTATACATTATACTACAATGGTTAATTATTGTCTAGAGTATTGTGTGCAAAGATTCATACCTGAACTGGGAAGCTACAACCCATTTCTGGTTATATACAACTGTGAAATAAAAACTCATCTTTGGTTGTTTTATGTGAAAAGAATTTTGAAGGTTACTATAATATGTCAGCAGACTGAGGAAAAGTATATTTTATAGCCAAAGGCACATAGTCACTACAAAGGAGATCATTGTAGCACAGTGCTGCAGTTTGCAGCTTTCTGAAATTATATGAATTAGCTTGAAAAGATTCAGTGATTCCTTTAAAAGAAAAATCACAGGGCAGAAGATTTGAACTATTCAGAAAACATTAAGGGGGTCTATATTATAACAGTGAAGTTTCAGAACTTCAGATGTTCTAATATCAACCCCTAGTAACTGAAAACTGATAACATCGTAAATTCAGAACAGCAAATTTTTTCCTAGGGGAAAAAAATCGCTGTTTGAAAACACATACACATAACACAAACACACCAAACAAACAGCAATCCACACACATACACCTGCACTAAATTGTACATAAACCACTATCTACCTACTTACCTTAACTCAAACCCTAACCCTAAGGTCTGTCACTATCACACACACACACCTCACTCGCGCCCTAACCCTAACTCACCTACCCCACCCTAACCCTCATGTCCACACATTCACACACTTACCTGACCCGCGCCCTAACCCTAACTCACCTGACCCACCCTAACCTTCATGTCCACACAATCGCACACTTACCTGAACCCGACCTGTAATTTTCCACCACAGTGCTGAAAATAGCGAAGCGATAGGAATGAACAACCAAATTCTTTCCTTAGGAAAGAATTCAATTTTCTGTACCGTCGCTATTTTCAGCTTTCACTGAATAGGGGTCGATATTAGAACATTCAAAGTTCTGAAACTTCGATGTTCTAATATAGACCCCATTAACGAGCTGACATTATTTTTTTTTTTTTCATGTTACTAAAATATGACCCTTGTATGGTCTATAAGATATCTGATTTTGTTTGAATATGTGTATGGAATGCATTATTAAGAAAGCTAATGCCATATCAGGAACCTAATACTAAATATAAATATCAATTACAGAAAAGGTTGGTAGATAAATTTCAAAATTCCTTACATGATTTTATAACAAAACTTTCCCTTATAATCAGAAGTCTCTCTTTAGCTAAGTATCATTTTTATAATCTACAGTCTGTCTTCGAATTTCAAAAATATTTTATTCCATTTTGTGATTAATTTTTTTATATTATTTATTATATTATTGTAGTTTAAGGTTAAAGTAGATTCCATATTATCACTTAGAATTATTCCTATTTTATTATGGAAACTTGTTCTCCTATTATATGATTAGTGTTTAAGAAGGATCCACTTTTTTTAGTTAAATATAAATCATTTAACTTTGATTTGGTAAAAGAAAGTCCAGAGATCAAATAGAATTGATCAGTTTTATTATCTAATTCATGTAAGGAATCTTCTGAAACATTGAGTGTAAGTATATATCATCAGCAAATAGCATAATTTTTGAGTTAAATTGACCATATAGATAAATTCCAGATATTTTGGGATTGTTGCAAATAGATGAAGCTAATAATTCTTTTGCCAGAGAAAATAGAATGGGCGACATTAGGTTCATAGGTAGATACTAGGCTATTTGCCCTAGGGCATTTATAAGCCTAGCCAGAGTGTATTTGGCTTCCGCCTCCCTATTAGGCATCCTTGTTTTGTACCTCTGGAAATTTCAATAGATTCAGAAGTGAAAGGTCCACGTTTGACATACGCTAGATTATTTTTATAAATGTTTCTTATTAATGAAATAAATTTAAATGGAAAAGTAAATAATTCTAAGGCCTTAAAAATAAATTCTCACCTGAAGGAGTCAAATGCTTTTTCTATGTCCAAAGTTGCTATTAGGGCATCCTTATTGTCTTTGTTTAGAAAATCTATAAGTGTTACTATTCTCTGAATATTATCTTGGGTATGTCTATTATAAATAAATCCAGTTTGGTCTTTGTTTATAATTTGTGTTAAAGTTTTTTTGATTCTACTAATATTGACATAAAAATTTTATAATCATTATTAAGGATTGAGATTGTTCTATAAGAATTACATTGGGAAGGGTCTTTATTATCTTTTAGAATGGGTGAGATTAAAGAGTATTTCCATGAGGGTGGGATTATGTTTTTTGTTTGTATTTCATTTAATGTTTTGTGAAATAAAGAAATTGCTGAGGAAGGAAATATCTTATACAATTCATTAATTATTCCATCAATTCCCGGTGCTTTATTATTTTTACTTTCCTTGACTTTTTCCCAATTTCTTTTAGGGAAATTTGTTTTTGAAGGTCATGTATTAATTTCTCAGGAATTACTTTTGGTTTAAATGAGTTTAACTCTAAATGTAATATTTTAGTAAGTGTTAATTCTTCCCTATAATGTTTGGAGTAATGATGTTTAAAGGCATCAAGTATATCATTTATGTCTGATACTATTTTGTTTCTTTTTCCTTATTGAATAATACTTGAGATTTTATTTTCAGAAGCTTGTATTTTAATTCTAACTGCTAAGTTGTGCATATGTTTTGGTGATACAGCAAATGAGTTTAGTTTTAATCTTTCTAGTGCTAGATTTGTTTTATGAGTTAGGATTTCATTGCATTTTTTGTTTAATTGTTCAATAGCTTTTTTGTTTTTTTGAGGACTTATTGAATTATTTAGATTTAGTTCAGTGATTTGTTTTTGGATATTTTAAAGTTCTGATTCCCATTATTTTAATTTATTTTTATACCATGAAAGCATTTTCCCATCCAAATACACTTTTAGGGTATCCCATAAATGAATTATATTAGTTTCAGTAGTATAATGTATATCTAGAAAGAACTGAATTTCTAAATCTAGCCAAGGTTTAAATTGTTTTAGTTTTGTGATATATGCTGGGAATATTATCTTAAGCACTAATCTTTCAAAATGTATATGTATTTTAAGAATTAATGAGCTATGATCAGAGAAAGGACATATGATTAAAGAGAAACATTATTTTTGTATTTAATTCTTGAGATATGAATATTTTATCTATTCTGGTTTGTGTACCATACCTATGATCTTGATGTGAAAATGATAATGAATAATATTCTTTATATCTAAATGTGTCAATTAGATTTATGCTTTCACAAAAATTTTTAAATGCTTTTCATGACTTACTAATGCACACACTTTTGTTGGAGATCTCTGTATTATCCAAAATGCAATTGAAATCTCCTCCTAGAATCAAATATCCCTTACATACTCTAGTAATTAAATCTATGTGTTTTCTTACTGTACTTATACCTATACCTGGAATCCAGTAAACATTTGCTAATGTCCAGATTCTATTGTTGTATTTCAGTATTACAATAGACAAAAGTCCTTTTTTATCCTCATATTTAAAAAGAACCTGAGGCATTATAATATTTTTTCCATAAAATAAGAGTTCATCTAGTTTTTTTCTTATATGAGGAGTGAGTTAATATTATATATTCATTAGGATTCCAATTGAAGTTTTCCTCAGTTTTGAAGTGGGTTTCTTGAAGAAATATCACGTGTATTTTGTTCATTTTCAAATATTTCAATAAGTTTGATCTTTTCCTTGGGTTATTTAAACCATTAGTGTTTAAAGAAAGAGAGGTTAAATCCATTATCTTAAGTTACTTAGAAGCTAAATTTGTAATATTAATTGTTTGTAGAGTTTTATAAGTAGTTTGTGTAACCTTCTTCTTGTTTTTGTTCATTAAAACTAAATAATTTTTAAAGGAAGTAAATGAAGTATTATTTTGTTCACGCTAATGAAGAAATAGAAATTTTAAATTTTCTTGTAAAGTTAATTGAAATAAAATAAATAAAAGTTCTAATAAACCTACTAAAAGACATGAAGTGATATACACTTCCAATCTAATAGAAAAAAAGGCATTGTATCAGATTATCCTTCATTTCTGTCTTCCAGTAAAGTGTATAATTACCCCATTTGAGCACCGATAAGTGTTTTTATCATTTTTTATTTTTATTGGAGATATAAAGGAATTAAGCATTAACAATAATAATCTATTATAGTTATACATTTATAAACCAAGGCTGTTAGTATGGGTGTCTTCTAAATATAACATTCCTATTAGTATTATCAGAAACAATAGACTAGGGATTCTTATTTCATAACTATAAAATATTAACACACTGATGAAATAAACCAAACAATTATGTACCATAGATCTAGTGATTTGTTAATTTTTAAAGAAATAAATCATGAATCAATAAACACTTTAAATTTATACAATACTAAGTCTATAAGTTGTAAATAATCAACTTAAGATAACATATCTTCACCATATTATTCTTGTTCTTCCAAAATCATTTTCTGTTAGAATTTTATATCATATTTCATAGGGAAAAAAAGACAATTTGTCAAAGAACCATCTTTTATGCCTTGCCTACAGTTTCCAATATAATCAGGATTCAACAGCAGATGTATGTTTAATCAACAATTTAACAAATTAAGCTGTAGTATAGCTGAAAATACATTTCCTATACCTTATACAAGCTTAATATTCATTCTATAGCTTGCTGTCCATTCTTAACAAAAGGTGTAGAATTTTAACTTCTTGAATATTACATTAATCAATAATGTTTAAATATATTATTTATATTGGCCAACAGGGTGCTGGTGGATATTGGGCTACTGCTGGCTGAACGAGGAGAAGAGGTGGAAGGCATGCCTGAAGGCAGGTAAAGGCTAGGATGACTGTGATAGTGACAGTCGAATCTTTGAATGTTGGCAGTATGACTGGTATAGGAAGGGATCTAGCTGATATGATGAACGGAAGAACGGTTGGTATATTGTGTGTGCAAGAGACCAGATGGAAGGAGAGGAAGGCTAGGTGTATCAGAGGCAGTTTCAAATTGTTTTATCATGGTGTGGATGGGAGGAGAAATGGCGTAGGCATTATCCTGAAGGAACAGTATGCTAAGAGTGTTTTAGAGGTGAAAAGAGTGTCGGATAGAGTGATGTTTATGAAGATGGAAATTGATGGTGTAATGATGAATGTTGTTAGTGCATATGCACCACAAGTTGGGTGTGCGATGGATGAGAAAGAAAAATTTTGGAGTGAGTTGGATGAAGTGGTAATGACTGTACCCAAGGGTGAGAGACTGGTGATTGGAGCAGATTTCAGTGGGCATGTTGGTGAAGGGAACAGAGGGGATGAGGAAGTGATGGGTAGGTATGGTGTTAAGCAAAGAAATGCAGAAGGTCAGATGGTAGTGGATTTTGCAAAAAAGATGGACGTGGCTGTGATGAATACGTATTTTAACAAGAGGGAGGAGCATAGGGTGATATACAAAAGTGGAGGAAGATGCACACAGGTGGATTATATCTTATGTAGAAGGGCCAATCTGAAGCAGATTGGAGACTGTAAAGTGGTGGCAGGGGAAAGTGTAGTTAGGCAGCATAGGATGGTTGTTTGTAGGATGACACTGGTGATCAAGAAGAGGAGGATGAGTGTGAGGGCAGCACCAAGGATCAAATGGTGGAAATTGAAAAAGGATAATTGTGAGGTGATGTTCAGGGAAGAATTAAGACAGGCACTGGGTGGCAGTGAAGAATTACCGCATAGCTGGGTAACTACAGCAGAGCTAGTAAGAGAGATGGCTAAAAGGGTGCTTGGTGTGACATCTGGAAAGAGGAAGGAGGACAAGGAGACCTGGTGGTGGAATGAAGAAGTACAGGAAAGTATACAGACAAAGAGGTTGGCGAAGAAGAAGTAGGATTGTCACAGAGATGAAGAAAGTAGACAAGAGTATAAGGAGATGAGGTGCATGGCAAAGAAAAAGGTGGCGAAGGCTAAGGATAAGACGTATGAAGATTTGTATAAAAGGTTGGACACTAAGGAGGGAGAAAAGGACCTGTACTGGTTGGCTAGACAGAGGGACCAAGCTAGTAAAGATGTGTAGCAGGTAAGGGTGATAAAGGATAATGAGGGAAACATACTCACAAGTGAGGAGAGTGTGTTGAGCAGATGGAAAGAGTACTTTGAGGGGCTGATGAATGAAGAGAATGAGAGGGAGAGAAGGTTGGATGATGTGCGGATAGTGAATCATGAAGTGCAGTGGATTAGCAAGGAGGAAGTAAGGATAGATATGAAGAGGATGAAGAACGGAAAGGCTGTTGGTCCAGATGGCATACCTGTGGAAGCATGGAGGTGTTTAGGTGAAATGGCAGTGGAGTTTTTAACTAGATTGTTTAATGAAATCTTGGAAAGTGATAGGATGCCTGAGGAATGGAGAAAAAGTGTTTTGGTACCAATTTTAAGAATAAGGGTGATGTGCAGAGCTGTAGTAACTACAGAGGGATTAAACTGATCAGTCACAGCATGAGGTTATGGGAAAGAGTAGTGGAAGCTAGGTTAAGAAGGGAGGTGATGATTAGTGATCAGCAGTATGGTTTCATGCCTGGAAAGAGCACTACAGATGTGATGTTTGCTCTGAGAGTGTTGATGGGAACGTACAGAGAAGGTCAGAAGGAGTTGCATTGTGTCTTTATGGATTTAGAGAAAGCATATGACAGGGTGACTAGAGAGGAGTTGTGGTATTGTATGAGGAAGTCTGGAGTATCAGAGAAGTATGTAAGAGTGGTACAGGATATGTACGAGGGTAGTGTGACAGTGGTGAGGTCTGCAGTGGGAGTGACGGATACGTTTAAGGTGGAGGTGGGATTACATCAAGGATCAGCTCTGAGCCTTTTTTATTTGCAATGGTGATGGACAGGTTGACAGACGAGATCAGACAGGAGTCCCTGTGGACTATGATGTTTGCAGATGACATTGTGATCTGTAGTGAGAGTAGGAAACAGGTGGAGGAGACCCTGGAGAGGTGGAGATATGCTCTAGAGAGAAGAGGAATGAAGGTCAGCAGGACTAAGACAGAATATATGTCTGTGAATGAGAGGGAGGATAGAAGAATGGTGAGGATGCAGGGAGTAGAGGTGGTGATGGTGAGTGAGTTCAAGCACTTGGGATCAACAGCTCAGAGTAATGGTGAGTGTGGAAGAGAGGTTAAGAAGAGAGTACAGGCAGGATGGAGTGGGTGGAGAAGAGTGTCAGGAGTGATTTGTGACAGACGAGTACCAGTATAAGTGAAAGGGAAGGTCTACAAGAGGGTAGTGAGACCAGCTGTGTTATATGGGTTGGAGACAGTGGCATTGACAAAAAGGCAGGAGTCAGAGCTTGACTTGGCAGAGTTGAAGATGTTAAGATTTGCACTGGGTGTGAAGAGGATGGACAGGATTAAGAATACGTATATCAGAGAGTCAGCCCAGGTTGGAAGGTTTGGAGACAAAGCCAGAGAGGCAAGATTACGTTGGTTTGGACATGTGTTGAGGAGGGATGCAGAGTATGCTGGGAAAAAGATGCTAAGGATGAAGCTGCCAGGTAACAGGAAAAGAGGAAGGCCTAAGGTAAGGTTTATGGATGTGGTGAGAGAGGACATGCAGGTGGTTGGTGTGACAGAGCAAGACGCAGAGGACAGAAAGAAATGGAAACAGTTGATCTGCTGTGGCGACCCCTAATGGGAGCAGCCGAAAGAAGAAGAAGATTCAACTTTAAGTTGTCATAGACAAATGTGCATTAATAAAGTTTAATATATTAAATATAACCAATAATATATCCATAGAAACTATTTCTAAGGTATTATTAATACATTAGAATTTCGCCTCTTAGATTAAATAACATCATATATATAAGACAGTATTAAATAACATAGTTAAGATACTAAAAAGCAGAATTTTTTCAAACATTAGGTAAAGTGATGTATAGTTACCAGTGTCAAAATCCTACATCAAACAAAACCTCATGTTTAGATAGATCAAGAAATCTGTTATAATCTGATTTTCTATGCTTATTTGTGGTAAATGAAGTTTATTCTGTATACATATAAGTTTCTTTTCCATAGTCCAATTCTTTGTCTAAATCTATTTTTGTTACAAGCTCATTTGGTTTTCCTTTATTTACTATTTTGATACATATTTTTAGTAAAAGAGACATATATACACTATTTTTAAGATGTATGATAGTATACAGGGTAATGAAGAAAATTTATATATATTATTTTAAGGTAAATGTAGTTGAAGTTGTTTAGAAAATATTGTGAAGATATTAAGGTAATCACTTACATTTACAAAAGTGAGAATTTAACTTAGTTTTTATTGTTCACCACATATGTCTCCATTAATATATAACAACAAATTATCCAAAGGTAGTTATCTATCATCTTAGAACAACTAATCCCCTTTAAGTTTCTCTGTTAAACAAGGTACAGATCAAGTATTTAAATCGTAGTCTGTTTCCTGTTTTCTGTATAAGAACCTCTATATTACCACTTCTAATCAATATATTATATTTAGTGAGGGAAGCAAATCATTCATAGTATTTCAGAAGGAATGATTCATTAAAATTCAACTAATGTGTTATTTAAAATACTTAGAAAGAGATATCTGTTATTATTGAAATTATTTCCCTATTAGAAAGTACTAATATGCATAGTGAAAGTAAAATGCATTATAATACTATTTCATTTACTTTCCATAATGGTATATCATTAAAAGAGTGTTACAACTATTCTTTGGCATTTTCTTTGACCCACGTAGTGCTTTCCATCAGTAAATATTATTACTAGCATATTTCTTTAAATAGTAACTCCACCTCTAATACCCTGTTCACAAATATGCAAGACAATCCCTTAATTTTAATTTCTTATAAAGAATTATTGGTGCCATCGGGGCAACACTATTAATGCGATCACCCAGGGGCAATGCAGCCCATCAACATGCCTGCCGAGCACAAGTCAGCAAAAAATGCTCGCATTACTTAAATGTTTAACCAAGAAATTAGTCTAACTTTTACACAAATGTCTGGCCGACAGACGTGTTAAGGTACCACACCACAGTGGAGCAACTGTCTCAAAGTGCTGCTCTGGTAAGTCACACGGACAGAAAATTAGTAATAAGGAAATACTTGCAAATAACATGACATTTCTTTCTTCTGTTAATTAGTCATGACATGGTGATATGTACACTGCATGAAATGCCTAACATGATATAACTGTCTGTGCTTACAGTTTACAAAGACGTAGTCATGTTGACTATTTGTAATCAGACAGTTTTCAGTCCTCCGTGAGGCATGTGAAATGATGTTTAAAAGACAGTGAAATTGCTATGTGTATGTTTGCCGTGAAGGGCTTACAAGACGCAAGTTGTTAAGATTAGGCTTTGACTTGAATTAATTATGTAAAATCCTTGTACAATAGCAACAGATGTATACATCGTAAACACGGTTAATTTTGGGCTCAGCAAAGCCTTCCTAAATCTATGCCTGACACTCTTAAAAAAAAAACAATCACTGTTTACTGATTATAATCTAAATGTTGACGAGTAGTTCATCAAGCGAGGATATCTGACAAAGAGCCACTTCGAATCCTATACGGAAGCAGTACGAGTGATGCAAAGAGGGAATCTATCTAATTTCCCTTCCGTACTGGGAGTTACAGGAAGATAGTGAGCAGTTCGTATTTACATTAGGACACCATTCTACATCCCATTGCATGTGCATCTGACTTCTGCAAAACATATACAGGAGATAACATTTTATTATTGTGTAAATAGATTCTTAGTTATCCGGATTCAAATAAGCATTCATCTCTGCATTCTGCACAGAGGAGACACTCAAAGTGATCATCCAGCACAAAACCAAGTAAGCTATCTAAATGATAAAGAATTCTAAGTAAAATAACCAGATCCAGATCAGCCTAATAATTGACAATGCAGCATAAGCTATACGAATGCTGCATAGAGTTACATTCTTTTTTTTAACTATATTAGCTCATAGATGAAACTACGGTTGAATAAGCTCAAGAGCATTCAGTGATGATACAAAGAGGTACTCTCTAGTACAACTTTCCAGACATGGAAAACCTGCTTTACAAAACCACTATGAGCTTTTTGTTCATTAGTAAAACAAAACTGTTAAAGTCGCTCGTATAAAGTATCCCATAACTTTTTTTATAATAATAACAGCCATTAAGCAAATCATTCAAACTACATAATATGCATTATAAATTTCAAAAACAATTAAACAAACTCATATATGCCACAAGTGACATTCAATCAGATTGATTCATACAGGACTATACACCGTCTCCGTGTTACTCAATACTTTGTTTTATGACAGGTAGACTCTTCATCTTTAAGAGGTCCTATCTCTAATGCAGTGCCAAACAGCCAGTTAATTTGTTGTTAACACCTTTGACAATATTAAACGTGTGAAAGAAGGTATTATATCTAAGTTATAATAAATAAAATAGATAGTATGTATTCTTATTATGATGAAGGACCACCAGAGATTTATATCTTAGTTGGATCTTTGAGAAAGACTGTAGTTTTAACTTCAGTTTTTTTTTTTTGTTTCTTTTTCTTCACATCAATCCAGGTGTTTTTTTCTGAGGATCTTTTCAGTTTAGTTGTGTTAGACCAGTCCATTTCTTCCGGAATGCAGATGATATTATTATTTTTGATAAATGAAGATGCTTCCTCTAGGTTATTGAAGTTTCTCCAGTCATTTGAATGAAAGATTCTGATTTTAGCTGGATAAACTAGTTGTGCTTTTATATTATTTTGTTTAAGAAGTTTGACTAAAGGGCATTTTTTTTCTCAGCTCTAGTACTCTTGCTGAGTAGTCATTATCAAATCTTAACTGACTTTGTTTGTATGATAGTGGACTCTTCCTCCAAGCTGATTTTAGTATTAGTTCTTTTTCTTGAAATGATAGAAATTTTACCACAATGGATCTTGTTGGAGTTTTGAATGAAGAGGGTTGTGGTTTCCTAATGGTTCTGAGCTCTTTCTATTCCATATGAAAGACCCTCTTTTAAGTCTAAATTTTCAGGGAGCTATGAGTTTAGAAATGTTATGATGTCTTCTCCCTCTGTTTTTTCTGGAAGGCTAAAAATTCTTATGTTGGTTCTACTCCCCCTATGCTCCAGGTCATCTAGTTTGTTGGTAAGCCAGACATTTTGATGTAATAGGGATTCTGACTGATTTTCCTCTTCTTTAAGTCTTCCATCAATGTCAGTCAGAGCAGTTTCCATATCAGTGATTTTATTTTGATGTTGTAATAGTTCCTTAAAGGTATCTGTTTGTTTTTGACAGTTTTCCTTTAAATTTTCCTGGTTGTCTGTGAATCTATCCATTTTCAAGGACAGTTCCTGTAATGTAGAAGCCATCAGTTGAATTTCTTTTTCAGAGTAGATTCTGTGTGAGAGTTCTTTGAGCTGGCCATTATCATGTAGCAGTGAAGATCTCCAATTTATTTTGACAGGAAAAACTTTCAGGAATTTCTTTAAATTTGGTAAGGTTATAGTTTAGAAATTCATCTATGAATTTTTCCTGTTCCTAATTGATGAGATTAATTTTTACCCTATTTTCTAGTAGATTTTATAGAGCTCCAAAAATATGCTGTTACCAGTAAGACATCTAGGCTTCGCCCCCTCAGCATTCAGGCTTTTTGTAGTCCAGTGAGTCATGAGTTTAACAATCAAATCCATGAAATGATGATCATGTGAAATTAAATGTATCCTTAGTCTATAGATTTCTCAACCACCATTCCATTTGAATAATGAATGACTTAGGAAAAGGCATCATCTGTAAGAGCTTTATCAGAAATGTTCCTGGAGCTTCCTTTTAATACTTAAACACATGATAGAACCTGAGAGAGATGTCTCTACTCAAAACCTTCCTGACAACCACCTGCATGCATTTCTTCAGACATGCCATTTGAATAACAACAACTGCAGAGTAAAATCTGAATAGGTAATAGCCCTCACCATAATGAAAAATATTATAAGATTTTAGCAAATGACATTTCAAAACACAAGCAGTTGATTTCAAAAAGCTACAGATTCAAGCTGTCAGTTTCTCAAAGAACATATCAACTACTGAACTTATCAAAATAGGAAGCAAACCTAGACATTCAGCTTGATGAAATATCACACCAGGTGTCTGGATATAATTGCCTCCTTTCTTTGTATGTGCCCTGTGTCTCTGAGGGAGTTACTCAGTTGCCACTATAAAATAAGTCATTATCTGTACTATTCTACATGTTATCAGTGACATTAACAGCTGCAGATGGTCAGGTCCTACTGTACTAATCAGGGGCAGCAGTAATTTGTAGAAGTAACAGAAATGCAGACCTTTATCTCCAAACAGACTAGCATTCCTAAACAGGATACTGTGCATTCTGGTAAGGTAGGTATTACCCAATCTTCTTCAGACAGCATTCAGGTGTGGTAACTTATTATCCTGTTTATTTTATTGAAAATATGTTGTTGTTCTGCTTGTGTTTATGAATTCCTTGGTTACAGAACATGACAGAATGTGCAAATCACATGCTACATTAGTTTATTTAGCTTTACATTTCTGAACAATAATGTTCACTTTTCTGTGATGATTGAAGGTCACTTCCAGAGGAGTATTCCTGTGTTTTTTATAGATGCCCCTAATCATGGTAAATAGTTTTTTTTTTTTGCCTGTTTTCTGTATTTGTCAGAGAGATATACAGATTATTATAACATAGACCAAAAATGGTAAACACTGACTTGTCAAGTTCTGCATCTAACCATGTCCTTAAATCATCTCAGATACACAATGGGAACAAAGCAAACCTCTAATGCTAATTCAAATAATATAATTTAGGCAGAAATTTGAGAAAATAATATCAGCCACGTTGATACCCCTTATACTGACAATCTGACAGAGTTTTCAGAACTGCAGAAACAAAAGAAACAATATCTCACTGATGGGTTCATAGGTTCATAGGTTGGTACTAGGCTATCAGCCCTAGGGCCTATACAAGCCTAGCCATAACAATTCCCTGGCTATTTCTTCCCACAATATTTACTTCTTTGGACCACTGTCTAGCAGGGCGACTGATGTGATCCCCAGGGTGAATTTCCTATCTCCCATCCAATCGTCAAGGTTCCTTTTGAAGAGGGCCAAAGAGGTGCTCTGCTTGACATGTATGGGCAGTCTATTCCAGAGTCTGGGGAGTCTCTGGGTCTGGAACCTATCCTTCCAGCATGTTTTGTTCATTGTGATGACAAGGTTTAGATACCTGGAATGTGTGGTTCTGAGGGACTGGGATTTCTTTAAGTGTAGCATGTCCAACAGCTCTGGGTTTGCTATGGCTTTGTATGTTAAGCAGAGATCGCCTCTGAATAGACAATATGCGACAGTATAGCTGGAGTGTTTTTAGACGGTCAGCATCGGGCATCTGGTTTAGCCCTGTGATTCTTTTAGTGAGGTATTTCTGTGGCATTTCCGGTTGTTGCCGATATTTTGAGATGTACATACCAAAGGGGCATTGTATGCTATAATGGGTCTAATGAGAGATGAGTACAGTAAGAAAATGACCCCCTTTTTTCTGGATTAAAAGCCTTTAATGATGAAGTGTGCCACATCGAAGGATTTCCTGACTGTTGTGGCAATATGGTTATCGAAGGTGAGACCACGGTCCAGCTGTGTCCCTAAGTCTCTGATTACAGTTAAGAAACTGATTATATTTTCGTTTCAGTGCATGTGATATCATTTTGAATGTACCATACTTTGCAACTGTTAGTCTGCCAGAGTGTGTGTGTGTGTGTGTGTGTGTGTGTGTGTGTGTGTGTGTGTGTGTGTGTGTGTGTGTGTGTGTGTGTGTGTGTGTGTGCAAGCATGCATGTGCATGTGCACCTTTGCACAGTGTGTGTATGTGTGACTGAATGTTGTCTGCATGTGTGTGTGTGCCTGAATGCTGCTTGTGTGTGTGTGTGTGTGTGTGTGTGTGTGTGTGTGTGTGTGTGTGTGTGTGTGTGTGTGTGTATATATATACGCATGTGTGTGTGTACGTCGAGTGTGTACCTTTGTGCATGTGTGTGTGTGTGTGTGTGTGTGTGTGTGTGTGTGTGTGTGTGTGTGTGTGTGTGTGTGTGTTTGTGCGTGCGCATGTGTGTGTCTATGTGTGCCCATGTGCACTAGTGAACAAATGTGAATTTGTGTGGATAGGATACAACTTCTGACCTAAAGCTGGGCACATAATACCATTCCTGTAAATACTCCACCAAATACTCACACCTATAGATGACCAATGGCCTACCTCAAGTGCAGTTCTGCTTTGAGCAACATAATATGTATCTGTAGGAACAGACTTCTTCAGTCTCACATGACCTGCTTAGTTCACCTTCTGCCTCTCCTTAGACCTTAACGTGTCTGTTGTAAGACTGAGAGAGCTTTGGCAGCAGGGCATCCCAAGTGGAATATAGAATGACACTGCCGTCTCTCTCTCTCTCTCTCTCTCTCTCTCTCTCTCTCTCTCTCTCTCTCTCTCTCTCTCTCTCTCTCTCCTTGACTCATTACAATCAGAACCATGAAAGCTGGTTTTGACTATTCCTGGTGATGTTGCCTGTAGCCAAGGCACATTGTTTATGAGTCCAACTACCTCTCTGTAGAGGGACATTTTAAATCTGAATCATAAGATTAGGCTTGTCAAATTTAAGGCAGTGCAATAGTGAGCTGAATATATGAGCATCCATGAAAGCCTTCCTCGTTTGGGCTAAAGGCACTTCAAGTTGCTACCATAATAGAAGTCAGACCTCTATAATGCAGAGCTCATGACACCTAACTGATTAGGACAATTATAGCTGATATGTGAAATTGCCATTTTCTTGAATGTTTGCAAGTTAACTTTGTACTCTATTGAGTAGCCATCAAGGCCAATACTGATATATGCATGTCATTTAAAGACAAGTACAGGCAGTTGGCAGAGTAGAACAGACCTCTACATTGTGGAGAACAGCAAATTTGCCATGAGGATATAGTTCTTGCTGAATAGACCATTTATAACTGAAATCTAAAATGTGCAAACTTAATGCTGCAGTATACATATTATTTAAAAATTAGTACAGATGGCACTCCCAAACAGAAACTTCCATAATGAGTCAAAAGGAATGCCCTATGAGCAAATAATGCTTGCCTGATGAATACTTTTAGATTTTGTGCAGTCTGTTAGAATCAGGATGAATGAAGATCTGTTAGAATAATATATAAACTTGATAACTGCAGAATGGACATAGGGTCTATATGGCATGAGATGTCTGCTACAGAGAAGGAAAATGACTTATTGCAAATAATGATAACTAGCAACAATATGATCTAGACAACTAGGGAGGGGGCACAATTTTAATTCAGTCAGAACTTATGGCACCCATAAGCTAGGGTAGGGCAAAATGGGGAGCTGTCCCAGATCCAAAGTGTTAGGGGTCACGATTGGCAGATGCCGGTCAGTCTCCAGTGTATTAACGGTATTCAAAAATGAATGCTGGTATTGTAAGCACTTTAATTCTCTGTGTTTGGCATAAGCTATAGAAGTTGCTTGCTAAAACTATAAAAAGCAGATGTTATGTGATCCTATCTCGCCTACATTCAATACTGATGGGCTCGGAGCCGATCCCTCGGCTCCGACTCGGCACGCTATGCTATAGAGCGAGGCCTCTTATTGGCTGAGCTATTTCTTATTCCAGGATGCACCACCATTAATCCCCCAGATCTCGTTTGCCGCTTACAAGCTAAGACGTGGTCTCAACTTGGCTGGGCTAAGTACTAATTTATTTAGACTTTTCCTGTCAGGAATTTGCTCGTTTTCAACCCAAAAGCTGTTTTAACAGCTATTGTTGTGATACGTGTGTGTATTTGGTGAATTTGTTGAGAAATTTGTCTTTTCGTTAAGGGAAGGTTTCCCGTTTTAGTTAGAGGGGCCTTCCCCTTTTTGCTATTCTAGCGTTTATTTGTGGGTCAAGTACCCGTTTTAGTTAGAGGGTCTTGACCCTCTCTTTCTGTGTTTTTCTTGTGCAACTGTGTTATTGTGTCAAAAAAAAAAAAAAAAAACTTTATATTTTGAACTTAAACTAGCTAGTTTTTTGCTGTTATCTTAGATAGCTGTGTTATTTCTCTTTAGCCATGTCCAAAGAGCATAAACCCTCCGGGTTTAAAAATGCAGAGGTGTGGTTTTAAGATGTCCATAACGACCACTCCTCGTGCGTTTATTGTTTAGGCGCCAAGCACCTACAAGAATCTTGTAGCGTGTGTTACACCTTTTCATCGAGAGTCCTCCAGGAGAGGAAGAACAAATTAACGGTTATAAATAGAACGTGCTGGAGGGACAGATTCATCACCCAGAGACTCCCTATGCTGTGGAACAAAATCCCAGTACATGTGAGGCAGAGCACCTCGCTGGCCTTGTTCAAGAGGAATCTTGACCAATGGATGGGAGATCGCAGATATACCCCAGGGATTACTTCAGTGTCACTGCTTGACAGAGGCACAGAAAAATGATAGGCATAGTTTTTATTCAAACTAAAGGGGTGGCGAAACCACATAACTATGGGCTAGGCTTATAAATGCCCTTGGGCAGATAGCCTAGTATGAACCTATGAACCTATGAACCTATGAACCTAATTCTAAAAGGGTTGATTAAGCCATCCATCGAGGAGGCTTTATCTTCCTCTTCCTCTCCTTCAAAAAAGAAGAAAGCGTCGGCTCCGACCAGTCAGTCGGAACCGACTGCCAAAAAACCTAGGCAGACTTCTCCATCAGCTCCACGGACTTCAGAGCCGAGGGCGGAATGGTCTGCCTCAATGCCTCCAGTCTCGACCCCTCTGGTTTCGGAGCCGAGTACTGGAGCATCGAGAGGCGGGTCATCTTCATCGGCTCCACTGATATTGGAGCCGATGAGGGTTGCCGGCTCAGACTCTTCCCCTTCGGAGCCGAAGTCCTCATCGGCACCGAGGGAAATTGCCTTGAGATCTCCCTCGGAGCCGATAGTTATAGAATCCATTCGGAGCCGGTCCCCTAGTCCTTTGGAGCCGATGGAAAAATCGGTTTGGACCCGATCGGTATCGTCTAGATCATCCAAGATGTCTGATTCAGACATCGACAGGGTGCTCCTAAGACTCTTCCAGTCTCCGGTGTTCCAAAAGTTAGTTTCGGCTCCAGCCCATTCGGCTTCGGAGCCGATGGTCCACCTTGCTACTATGGTTCCTCCTCCAACAGCCACGGCACCATTGGAGCCAGTGCTGGTGGAACCGGTGGAGGTTTTAGGGTTGGGCCCGACTCTTACTCCAACTCCGGCTCTTGGGTCGGAGTTCGGTATGCGGACTTCTTCCGTCGGCCTCGGGGGGATGCTTCGGGACTGATGTTTTCGGTCCCAAGTCTTCCTCTCGGTGCGTCGGCTGCGGGGGTGCCGTCTACCATCATGGCCACGGAGGTGGGACCCTCCCAGGATTCTGGTGGTCCCGCCTTCAGGGCTATGAGGAGTGCGTTAGCCAAATCATCTTTGGCTACCTCCACGGTCTCCCCAGCTCCTTCCCTGCTTACCGAGACTGGGTCTTTGGCAGTCCCCCCTGTCCTTAGACAGCAGAGCCCCGGGGCCTGAGGTTACCCCCACTGGGGTTTCCCCCCCTCCTGGAGGTCCTTCTGAAGCTTCTTCAGAAGAACCCCCCAGGAAAAGATCGTGCAAGAGGAAGCATGTTGACTCCCCTGATGAGTCTCTTACATCAGACACTGATCTCAATGATGCAGAAGGGTCCCCTAAGTTGTCCTCGGATGATGTCTCCTTTGCAGACATCCTGGAAGCCCTTAAACAATGAGGCGGCTGGCAGTCCAAACCCCCTTCTGCTGATGAGTTGGTGTTCCTTAAGGCCTTCGGGGCTCAGCCCTCCGCCTCCTGGGTGTCTCCGCCCTTCGACGAGCTCTTGGATTTGATCTGTTGAAGGGCATGGGAACACCCAGACTCTGTGAAACCGGTGCCTGCTCGTCCGAATAAGTTCCTCTCGGCACGCTCTGAGAAAGAGTTTCTAACTAAAGGTGTGGCTGTAGATGCCTTGGTGATGGCATCTGCTACCCAGCAAGATGTAGCAGAGGCTTCGACATCCATCCATCCTCCTAATAAGGAGTCTAGGAGCATGGATCAGTACGGAAAGTGCACCTTCAGTTCAGCGGCCTTTACATTAAGGTCCTTGAACTACCTTACACACTTTACTAGATTTCAGAAGGATCTGATTAAAGAACTTTCCGATACCCTCTTGGGTAACCTGCCTGAGGAGCTGGCCCAGATGGTTGGCTCTCAGCTGGCTACATTGTCGTCCATTTCAAACTCGTCCATGAGGCTCATTTCGTATGCGGCCGAAGGGGCGAGTAGAGCGGCGGGTACAGGCATTGCTCTACGGAGACAAGCCTGGCTCCACCTGTGTCATTTCGCGGAGGCCTTTAAGTCTTCCTTTGCCGACGCCCCCTTTGATGGGTCCTCCCTGTTTGGACCCAAGGTAAAGGACACACTGACCCACTGCGAACAGGAGGGTAAGACTCTGACTGCCGTAGGGGCACGATTTTCCACTCCCTTTCGGCCTTATCCCAAGGCTAAAAGAGGAGGGAAAATGTGGTTCCGTAGATCTCAGAAGCCTTACCCCTCTCAGCAGGAGGATCCCCCTTCCAGAGGCAGGGGAGGGGGAAATTCTTCCGGAAGACGCCGTCCCAGAGGCGGCAGAGGCCCTCGCAACACTGGAGACCGCGAGTCCTTTCGTGGCTCTTCAGCCTTTCACAGTCCCTGAGGGATTGCCCGACTGTGCAGCTCCGGAGCCAGTCGGGGGTCATTTCTCGAAGCACCTAAAAGCCTGGGAAGGTATCACTCAGGATTGATGGGTGCTTCGAATTATCGCCGGAGGTTACACCATCCCTTTCTCTCACTCTCCACCTCAGTCCAAAAAAATCCCGGACCCGCCACCCAGTCAACGGGATACTGCAGCCTCAGAAGTTTCTGCTGCAAAAAGGAGTCATCCAACCGGTCCCCGCAGACAAGATCGGATTAGGAACTTACTCAAGATTCTTTTTGGTGCCAAAAAAGACCGGGGACTTGAGGCCCATTTTGGACCTCAGCATTCTAAACCGTTCAGTCAGAAAGTCCAAGTTCCGAATGGTCACCCTACAAACCATTCTCCCATTGCTGGAGAAAGGTGTTTGGATGTGCTCCATAGATCTCAAGGACGCTTATTACCATATCATGGTACATCAAGCGTCCAGGAGACATCTGCGCTTCAGCCTAGGAGGCAGTCATTTTCAGTTCCGCGCGCTGCCCTTTGGTCTCACCACAGCCCCCAGCGTGTTCACCAAGTGTTTGGCAGTCGTGACTGCTCACCTGAGAAGTCTAGGATTCCAGGTGTTTCCGTATCTAGACGACTGGCTCCTAACTGCCACCTCCAAGCACCTACTACTGCGGAGCCTACAAGCCACTATATCACTGGGCAATTCCCTTGGAATCACCTTCAATTGGCCAAAGTCTGTGTTGCTGCCATCTCAACGAATAAGATTCATAGGGGTAGAGATAGACTCAAACCGAATGCGGGTCTATCTACCTACAGACAGAATAGAAATCATACAGACGCAAGTTTGAGCCTTACTTCCCAAGTCCAAAGCCCCAGCCAGAATGGTCCTGCAGCTATTGGGATCCATGTCCGCCACGGTTCTTCTAGTCCCCTTGACAAGGTTGCACATGAGAATTCTCCAGTGGCTTCTTTCAGCTCAGTGGTCCTTTCAGGAACTCCCTCTCAGTCACCTCATATGGATCACGGAAACATGCAAACGGGACCTTCGCTGGTGGCTAGTGCCCTCCAATTTGGATCAGGGATGGCCCTTTGTTCCACCTCCTCCTGCGGCCACTTTGACCACGGACACCTCCCAGATGGGGTGGGGGGGGCATTCCCTGGGCAGGTCAGTCCAAGGCAAATGGCACCCAGAAGAGACCCTACTTCATATCAACATCCTAGAAATGAGGGCGGTGCTTCTGTCCCTTCAAGCCCTTCACAATTACCTCCCTCAGGGCGTAATTGCCATTCACTCAGACAACATGTCAGTTGTCTGGTACCTGAACAAACAGGGAGGGACCAGATCCTATCCTCTTTGCAGAGAGGCCATGAGAGTTTGGGAATGGGCAGTGTCGACCAAACGCTTTCTAGTGGCTACTCATATCCCGGGCAAGTCCAATGTGATAGCCGACAGACTGAGCAGAACCATCCTCTCTCCTCACGAATGGTCTCTGAACATTACAGTGGCAAATCAGATATTCAGCAAATGGGGAGTTCCGTGTTGCGACCTCTTCGCGACTCCACTGAATGCGAAGTGCAAAAACTTCTTCTCCCTCACCCCGGCTCCGGGGAAGAGCCCCATGGACGCACTAGCCTGTCCTTGGCCCACCGACTTGCTTTATGCCTTCCCCCCAGTTCCTCTCCTTCCCAGGGTGATCCAAAAGGCATCTCTCTTGGGGAGCAAAATGATCTTAGTTGCTCCTTACTGGCCTCATCAAGTATGGTTCCCCTATCTTCAGAAGTACGCTCTGGAAGGTCCATGGTTCCTGGATCAGATCCCAGACCTTTTGGTTCATCAGTCGGGACTATTGCACCAGTCCCTACACACCTTAAAATTGACGGCTTGGCTCCTCCTCTTCCGACTATAGTAAGGAGTCATACATTGGATCCAGAAGTTGTACACATCTTATCCTCGGCCCACAAGTCTGCTACAAAGAAATTTTATTCTAGCAAATGGAAAAGATTTGCTATTTGGGCTCAACTCCGGGGCCTGGATCCCATCACTATTCCCATATCAGAAGTACTGAAATTTCTAACTTCCCTTTTTAATCAAGGCTCTTCAGTCTCTACCATCAAGGTTCAATTGGCAGCTATTTCCAATTTTCACGAATCTATAAACCCACCTTTAATGAGCAACAGATTATGTAAGACCTTCTTGAAAGGAGCTGCGCATTTAAGACCTCCGATTTCTCATCCTGCTCCTCCATGGGATCTCAATGTGGTGTTACGCGCCTTAACTTCCTTCCCCTTCGAACCGGCAGCGACATGTGATTTAAAATTTCTATCCTGGAAGACTGCCTTTCTGGTGGCAATTACTTCTGCCAGAAGGGTTTCAGAGCTTCAAGCTTTGTCTGTAAAACCTCCGTACTTGGTTTTTCACAAAGACAGAGTATCTCTCAGGCCAAATCCTTCCTTTGTCCCTAAAATCTGTTCCAGTTTCTGCCTACAGCAATCATTAGAACTTCCAGTCTTCTTTCCGAAGTATTCTAACAAAGCGGAATTCATATTCCACACATTGGATGTCCACAGGCAGTTGCGTTTTTATTTAGATAGGACCAAACAAACAAGGAAAACAGATCAGTTGTTTGTATCCTTTGCAGACAATAAATTGGGAAAAGCCGTCACAAAGGTCACTATTGCCAAATGGATCAGGGACTGTATTACTCAAGCTTATTCTTATTCTAACAAAGAGCTTACCACCTCTGTCAAAGCTCATTCTACAAGGGCTATGGCTACTTTGATAGCATTTCATTCTAAGCTTGCCATTAGTGACATTTGTGCTGCAGCTACATGGTCTTCCCTGCACACTTTCATTTCCCACTACAAATTGGATGTGGCATCTAGAGGATGAGCTTCATTTGGTTCCACAGTGCTCAGGAGTGTTTTCCAATGAGCCACCCAGGATTTAGGTGCTAGGGACGCTGTCCCATCAGTATTGAATGTAGGCGAGATAGGATCACATAACATCTTTTAGTTATGTACTTACCATAACTTTAGATGTTTGGGATCCATCTCACCTACATTCCTAATAACCCACCCTCCTTCCCCCTTCCTTGGAGATCAGAGGATATCAGAAGGTCCGAATCTTGTTGTTTCATCTTGAAACATCTAACAATGTTATATAAACAAGTTGTGCATGTGTGCATGAATGCGGACAAACAAGATCTGGGGGATTAGTGGTGGTGCCTCTTTGGTAGCAT
>NC_056732.1:1749882115-1749884578 GCF_019279795.1 Protopterus annectens | reverse complement strand
TCTATTAATTCCTCAATCTATTTGAATGGACTCATTTGCTTTATCTACTGACCCTTCATTTCAAATTGCTCACTACATGCTTATGGTCTAAAGCAAGGGAGCTGTCTTTACACTGAATTAGCAGATTTTGTTTTGCATCTTTTCCTTTTGTAAAGTGATTTGCACCTCAATCCCTTAGGTCTAAAGTCAGTGTGAGGCATTTTATTACATGAATACAAATGTTTTTAATTATAAATACTTCATTTATTTAACATTTGTTTACCAGAAAAGCCCAATTTGGAGAGAAGCCAATTTTCAGCGGAAGCTCTGGGAGAAAAACTCTAAATGCATGTCTTCATAACATGGGAAGAAACCGGATTACCTGAAGAAAACCCATGGTGAACACAGAGGGACAGGCTGCAGACTCCACACAGAAGGCACTCCAGCCAAGAATCAAACCAGAGAACGTCTTGTTGTGAGCTGACAATTAGGTTCATAGGTTCATACTAGGCTATCTGCCCTGGGGCAATTATAAGCCTAGCCCGATTCTGTATGGCTTACACCACCCCTTGATTTGAGTATACTGTGCCCTTTTTAAGGTTTAGTTTACTGTGCTTCTGTCTAATAGTGACACGGGAGTAATCCCTGGGACAAACCTACAATCCTCCATCCACCTATCGAGATTCCTCTTGAAGAGATTCAGTGAGGTGCTCTGCCTCACATGAACACAGAATTTATTCCAGGCCAGCGGAGCCCTCTGGGTTATGAACCTGTCTCTCCAGCAAGTTCTATTTATTTCTGTGCTGAGGTTCAAGAGTCCCCGAAATGCGTGTGGCTCTAAGGGATTTGATTCCCCGAGGTGGGTATGTCCATTAATTCTGGATTTGACATAGCTTTTGTATGTCAGAGCGTCAGATGGATCCTTTCGAGAGTAGGTGGTATGCAACTGAGGTGCAGGCTGGAGTTTTTTAACTTGAGCAGCATATGGCATCTGTTTGAGACCCTTAGATCCTCTTGGTGAGGGTACTTTTTGGGGTCTTTCTAATTGCTGCAGGTGTCGGGTAAGCTACATCCCAAAGGGGCATTGTATTCTATGATGGGCCTGATGAGGGGACTGAATAAAGGGTACGATTGCACTCTCTTGATCTAGATGTTAGGAAACCTTCGTCGTGATGAGGTGGGCTATGTGGGTCTTTCTAACCACTTTGGCAATGTGGTGGTGTCAAAGGAGAGATATTTCATCAACTTGGGTCCCCAGGTCCCTAATAACTTTCTCTGTACTCAATGGGTTTCCACCTATGTGGTAATTTGTGGGCACATTATTTTTTGCCAAAGGGTATGACTATACACTTTTTTTGGCATTTAGCTTTTAAAACCATGGCGCTTTGCGCAGTTATGCTGTCTCTGTGAGACCTTTTTGAAGGATGTTTGTGTCAGCTGGAGGAGTCGATTATGGTGCCCAGTTTGCAGTCGTCATGCGAGCTTACTTGGTGAGCCATGGGATCCTCCCACATTTGCCTGCTGTACCTCAGGAAAGGTATATACCGAACAAGAGTGGTCCCAGGACAGAACCCCGTGGGAATGCCACTTGTGACCCGGTTTCGAGCCTGACATGGATCCAGCAACTCTCACTCTGTGGGTTCTGTCTTTGAGCCAGTTTGTGACCCATCTTGTGACATAGGGGTTTATATTTAAGCTGTGGATAGCTTATCTATGATGCCGAGTGGGGTATTGTGTCAAATGCCTTTGCAAGGTCCAGGAATAGGCTGTGTGGACTACCTTCCTTCATCTAAGTGGCTTTGGTGACTGTTTCAAAGAAGTCAACTAGGTTGAAAAAGGCAGGATCTGCTCTTGACAAAGCCAAACTGAAGGTAGGATCTAGTGTCTGTGGGTCCCCAATGTCTTTGTTTACCAAGGCTCCCATGATGATCCTCTCCATAGCCTTGCAGACTAAGCTAGTCCCAGGGCTTATGGGGCAATAGTTTCCAGGGTCATAGAGGCTCCCACCTTGGGTGGGACCACTGTTGCTGTATGTGCCATTCTGTAAGCAGGTATATCCTGGAAAGTGAGGCTGAGATTGTATGGCTGTTTTATTTGAGGGATTAGTTCCTCTTTGGAGTTCATGATGGACACAACCTGGATGCTATCTGGTCCCATGGAAGCAGTGTTTTTGCTTTGGAGAGGCAGCCTTCACCTGAGCATCAGGAGATGTTTGGGATGCAGCCCTCTGCGGGATAGATACTTGCTCTTTTTGGGGGAGGGGGGGTGGAGAAGTTTGCACTGAACCTGTCTGCCAGGATGTATTGGCGATGTCTGTGGGTTCCAGTGTATTTTTGCTCGTTTAGAATCAACTCAGAACAAGTCTGGGAGTTGCATCCCAGGTTCCTAACATAACTGAAAAGCCTTATGGATTGTCTTTTGGTGTCCTGTGCAATTTTTTCTCTCAAAGCTGGCCTTGGAGGATTTTTATGAGGGATCATAATT
>NC_056732.1:1749852115-1749877115 GCF_019279795.1 Protopterus annectens | reverse complement strand
ATTCTATAGAGAGAGACGGCAGTGTCATTCTATATTCCACTTGGAATGCCCTGCTGCCGCAGTATAGAGAGAGATGGCAGTGTCATTCTATATTCCACTTGGAATGCCCTGCTGCTGCAGTATAGAGAGAGACGGCAGTGTCATTCTATAGAGAGAGACGGCAGTGTCATTCTATATTCCACTTGGAATGCCCTGCTGCCGCAGTATAGAGAGAGACAGCAGTGTCATTCTATATTCCACTTGGAATGCCCTGCTGCCGCAGTATAGAGAGAGACGGCAGTGTCATTCTATAGAGAGAGACGGCAGTGTCATTCTATATTCCACTTGGAATGCCCTGCTGCCACAGTATAGAGAGAGATGGCAGTGTCATTCTATAGAGAGAGATGGCAGTGTCATTCTATATTCCACTTGGAATGCCCTGCTGCTGCAGTATAGAGAGAGACAGCAGTGTCATTCTATATTCCACTTGGAATGCCCTGCTGCCGCAGTATAAATAGAGACGGCAGTGTCATTCTATAGAGAGAGACGGCAGTGTCATTCTATATTCCACTTGGAATGCCCTGCTGCCACAGTATAGAGAGAGATGGCAGTGTCATTCTATATTCCACTTGGAATGCCCTGCTGCTGCAGTATAGAGAGAGACGGCAGTGTCATTCTATATTCCACTTGGAATGCCCTGCTGCCGCAGTATAGAGAGAGATGGCAGTGTCATTCTATGGTCCACTTGGAATGCCCAGCTGCTGCAGTATAGAGAGAGACGGCAGTGTCATTCTATATTCCACTTGGAATGCCCTGCTGCCACAGTATAGAGAGAGACGGCAGTGTCATTCTATAGTCCACTTGGAATGCCCTGCTACCGCAGTATAGAGAGAGACGGCAGTGTCATTCTATATTCCACTTGGAATGCCCTGCTGCCGCAGTATAGAGAGAGATGGCAGTGTCATTCTATAGAGAGAGACGGCAGTGTCATTCTATATTCCACTTGGAATGCCCTGCTGCCGCAGTATAGAGAGAGATGGCAGTGTCATTCTATATTCCACTTGGAATGCCCTGCTGCTGCAGTATAGAGAGAGACGGCAGTGTCATTCTATATTCCACTTGGAATGCCCTGCTGCTGCAGTATAGAGAGACGGCAGTGTCATTCTATATTCCACTTGGAATGCCCTGCTGCCACAGTATAGAGAGAGACAGCAGTGTCATTCTATATTCCACTTGGAATGCCCTGCTACCGCAGTATAGAGAGAGACGGCAGTGTCATTCTATATTCCACTTGGAATGCCCTGCTGCCGCAGTATAGAGAGAGATGGCAGTGTCATTCTATATTCCACTTGGAATGCCCTGCTACCGCAGTATAGAGAGAGACGGCAGTGTCATTCTATATTCCACTTGGAATGCCCTGCTGCCGCAGTATAGAGAGAGACGGCAGTGTCATTCTATATTCCACATGGAATGCCTTGCTGCTGCAGTATAGAGAGAGATGGCAGTGTCATTCTATATTCCACTTGGAATGCCCTGCTGCCGCAGTATAGAGAGAGACGGGAGTGTCATTCTATATTCCACTTGGAATGCCCTGCTGCTGCAGTATAGAGAGAGACGGCAGTGTCATTCTATATTCCACTTGGAATGCCCTGCTGCTGCAGTATAGAGAGAGACGGCAGTGTCATTCTATATTCCAGTTGGAATGCCCTGCTGCTGCAGTATAGAGAGAGACGGCAGTGTCATTCTATATTCCACATGGAATGCCCTGCTGCCACAGTATAGAGAGAGACGGCAGTGTCATTCTATATTCCACTTGGAATGCCCTGCTACCGCAGTATAGAGAGAGATGGCAGTGTCATTCTATATTCCACTTGGAATGCCCTGCTGCCGCAGTATAGACAGAGACGGCAGAGTCATTCTATATTCCACTTGGAATGCCCTGCTGCTGCAGTATAGAGAGAGACAGCAGTGTCATTCTATATTCCACTTGGAATGCCCTGCTGCTGCAGTATAGAGAGAGACGGCAGTGTCATTCTATATTCCACTTGGAATGCCCTGCTGCCACAGTATAGAGAGAGACGGCAGTGTCATTCTATATTCCACTTGGAATGCCCTGCTGCTGCAGTATAGAGAGAGTCGGCAGTGTCATTCTATATTCCAGTTGGAATGCCCTGCTGCTGCAGTATAGAGAGAGACGGCAGTGTCATTCTATATTCCACATGGAATGCCCTGCTGCCACAGTATAGAGAGAGACGGCAGTGTCATTCTATATTCCACTTGGAATGCCCTGCTACCGCAGTATAGAGAGAGACGGCAGTGTCATTCTATATTCCACTTGGAATGCCCTGCTGCCGTAGTATAGACAGAGACGGCAGAGTCATTCTATATTCCACTTGGAATGCCCTGCTGCTGCAGTATAGAGAGAGACAGCAGTGTCATTCTATATTCCACTTGGAATGCCCTGCTGCTGCAGTATAGAGAGAGACGGCAGTGTCATTCTATATTCCACTTGGAATGCCCTGCTACCGCAGTATAGAGAGAGACGGCAGTGTCATTCTATATTCCACTTGGAATGCCCTGCTGCAGTATAGAGAGAGACGGCAGTGTCATTCTATATTCCAGTTGGAATGCCCTGCTGCTGCAGTATAGAGAGAGACGGCAGTGTCATTCTATATTCCACATGGAATGCCCTGCTGCCACAGTATAGAGAGAGACGGCAGTGTCATTCTATATTCCACTTGGAATGCCCTGCTGCCGCAGTATAGAGAGAGATGGCAGTGTCATTCTATATTCCACTTGGAATGCCCTGCCGCAGTATAGAGAGAGATGGCAGTGTCATTCTATATTCCACTTGGAATGCCCTGCTGCTGCAGTATAGAGAGAGACAGCAGTGTCATTCTATATTCCACTTGGAATGCCCTGCTGCCGCAGTATAGAGAGAGATGGCAGTGTCATTCTATAGTCCACTTGGAATGCCCTGCTGCTGCAGTATAGAGAGAGACGGCAGTGTCATTCTATATTCCACTTGGAATGCCCTGCTGCCACAGTATAGAGAGAGACGGCAGTGTCATTCTATAGTCCACTTGGAATGCCCTGCTACCGCAGTATAGAGAGAGACGGCAGTGTCATTCTATATTCCACTTGGAAAGCCTTGCCGCAGTATAGAGAGAGATGGCAGTGTCATTCTATAGAGAGAGACGGCAGTGTCATTCTATATTCCACTTGGAATGCCCTGCTGCCGCAGTATAGAGAAAGATGGCAGTGTCATTCTATATTCCACTTGGAATGCCCTGCTGCTGCAGTAAAGAGAGAGACGGCAGTGTCATTCTATATTCCACTTGGAATGCCCTGCTGCTGCAGTATAGAGAGAGACGGCAGTGTCATTCTATATTCCACTTGGAATGCCCTGCTGCCACAGTATAGAGAGAGACAGCAGTGTCATTCTATATTCCACTTGGAATGCCCTGCTACCGCAGTATAGAGAGAGACGGCAGTGTCATTCTATATTCCACATGGAATGCCCTGCTGCCACAGTATAGAGAGAGACGGCAGTGTCATTCTATATTCCACTTGGAATGCCCTGCTACCGCAGTATAGAGAGAGACGGCAGTGTCATTCTATATTCCACTTGGAATGCCCTGCTGCCGCAGTATAGAGAGAGATGGCAGTGTCATTCTATATTCCACTTGGAATGCCCTGCTACCGCAGTATAGAGAGAGACGGCAGTGTCATTCTATATTCCACTTGGAATGCCCTGCTGCCGCAGTATAGACAGAGATGGCAGAGTCATTCTATATTCCACTTGGAATGCCCTGCTGCTGCAGTATAGAGAGAGACGGCAGTGTCATTCTATATTCCACTTGGAATGCCCTGCTACCGCAGTAAAGAGAGAGACGGCAGTGTCATTCTATATTCCACTTGGAATGCCCTGCTGCAGTATAGAGAGAGACGGCAGTGTCATTCTATATTCCAGTTGGAATGCCCTGCTGCTGCAGTATAGAGAGAGACGGCAGTGTCATTCTATATTCCACATGGAATGCCCTGCTGCTGCAGTATAGAGAGAGATGGCAGTGTCATTCTATATTCCACTTGGAATGCCCTGCTGCCACAGTATAGAGAGAGACGGCAGTGTCATTCTATATTCCACTTGGAAATGCCTCTGCTGCCGCAGTATAGAGAGAGATGGCAGTGTCATTCTATATTCCACTTGGAATGCCCTGCTGCCACAGTATAGAGAGAGACGGCAGTGTCATTCTATATTCCACTTGGAATGCCCTGCTGCCACAGTGTAGAGAGATGGCAGTGTCATTCTATATTCCACTTGGAATGCCCTGCTGCCGCAGTATAGAGAGAGACGGCAGTGTCATTCTATATTCCACTTGGAATGCCCTGCTGCTGCAGTATAGAGAGAGACGGCAGTGTCATTCTATATTCCACATGGAATGCCCTGCTGCTGCAGTATAGAGAGAGACGGCAGTGTCATTCTATATTCCACTTGGAATGCCCTGCTGCCGCAGTATAGAGAGAGACGGCAGTGTCATTCTATAGTCCACTTGGAATGCCCTGCTGCTGCAGTATAGAGAGAGATGGCAGTGTCATTCTATAGAGAGAGACGGCAGTGTCATTCTATATTCCACATGGAATGCCCTGCTGCCACAGTATAGAGAGAGACGGCAGTGTCATTCTATATTCCACTTGGAATGCCCTGCTGCTGCAGTATAGAGAGAGACGGCAGTGTCATTCTATAGAGAGAGACGGCAGTGTCATTCTATATTCCACTTGGAATGCCCTGCTGCTGCAGTATAGAGAGAGACGGCAGTGTCATTCTATATTCCATTTGGAATGCCCTGCTGCCGGTATAGAGAGAGACGGCAGTGTCATTCTATATTCCACTTGGAATGCCCTGCTGCCACAGTATAGAGAGAGACAGTGTCATTCTATATTCCACTTGGGAATGCCCTGCTGCCACAGTATAGAGAGAGATGGTGTCATTCTATATTCCACTTGGAATGCCCTGCTGCCGCAGTATAGAGAGAGACGGCAGTGTCATTCTATAGTCCACTTGGAATGCCCTGCTACCGCAGTATAGAGAGAGACGGCAGTGTCATTCTATATTCCACTTGGAATGCCCTGCTGCCGCAGTATAGAGAGAGATGGCAGTGTCATTCTATAGAGAGAGATGGCAGTGTCATTCTATATTCCACTTGGAATGCCCTGCTGCTGCAGTATAGAGAGAGATGGCAGTGTCATTCTATATTCCACTTGGAATGCCCTGCTGCTGCAGTATAGAGAGAGATGCAGTCATCATTCTATATTCCACTTGGAATGCTCTCATGCTCTAGTATAGAGAGAGATGGCAGTGTCATTCTATATTCCACTTGGAATGCCCTGCTGCGCAGTATAGAGAGACGGCAGTGTCATTCTATATTCCACTTGGAATGCCCTGCTGCCACAGTATAGAGAGAGACGGCAGTGTCATTCTATATTCCACTTGGAATGCCCTGCTGCCACAGTATAGAGAGAGACAGCAGTGTCATTCTATATTCCACTTGGAATGCCCTGCTGCCACAGTTTAGAGAGAGACGGCAGTGTCATTCTATATTCCACATGGAATGCCCTGCTGCCACAGTATAGAGAGAGCGGCAGTGTCATTCTATATTCCACTTGGAATGCCCACTGCTGCAGTATAGAGAGAGACGGCAGTGTCATTCTATATTCCACTTGGAATGCCCTGCTGCTGCGGTGAGTAGAGAGAGACAGCAGTGTCATTCTATATTCCACTTGGAATGCCCTGCTGCCACAGTATAGAGAGAGACGGCAGTGTCATTCTATATTCCACATGGAATGCCCTGCTGCCACAGTATAGAGAGAGATGGCAGTGTCATTCTATATTCCACTTGGAATGCCCTGCTGCCGAGTATAGAGAGAGATGGCAGTGTCATTCTATATTCCACTTGGAATGCCTCTGCCGCAGTATAGAGAGACGCAGCAGTGTCATTCTATAGAGAGAGACGGCAGTGTCATTCTATATTCCACTTAGAATGCCCTGCTGCCACAGTATAGAGAGAGCGGCAGTGTCATTCTATAGAGAGAGACGGCAGTGTCATTCTATATTCCACATGGAATGCCCTGCTGCTGCAGAGGGAGACAGCAGTGTCATTCTATATTCCACTTGGAATGCCCTGCTGCCACAGTATAGAGAGAGCGGCAGTGTCATTCTATATTCCACATGGAATGCCCTGCTGCCACAGTATAGAGAGAGATGGCAGTGTCATTCTATATTCCACTTGGAATGCCCTGCTGCTGCAGTATAGAGAGAGCAGTGTCATTCTGTATTCCACTTGGAATGCCCGGCTGCTGTAGTATAGAGAGAGATGGCAGTGTCATTCTATATTCCACTTGGAATGCCCTGCTACCGCAGTATAGAGAGAGACGGCAGTGTCATTCTATATTCCACTTGGAATGCCCTGCTGCCACAGTATAGAGAGCGGCAGTGTCATTCTATATTCCACTTGGAATGCCCTGCTGCCGCAGTATAGAGAGAGATGGCAGTGTCATTCTATAGAGAGAGACGGCAGTGTCATTCTATAGTCCACTTGGAATGCCTGCTGCCGCAGTATAGAGAGAGACGGCAGTGTCATTCTATATTCCACAAGGAATGCCCTGCTGCTGCAGTATAGAGAGAGACGGCAGTGTCATTCTATATTCCAATTGGAATGCCCTGCTGCTGCAGTATTAGAGAGAGACGGCAGTGTCATTCTATATTCCACTTGGAATGCCCTGCTGCCACAGTATAGAGAGAGACGGCAGTGTCATTCCTATAGAGAGAGACGGCAGTGTCATTCTATATTCCACTTGGAATGCCCTGCTGCTGCAGTATAGAGAGAGGCGGCAGTGTCATTCTATATTCCACTTGGAATGCCCTGCTGCCACAGTATAGAGAGAGACGGCAGTGTCATTCTATAGTCCACTTGGAATGCCCTGCTGCCACAGTATAGAGAGACGGCAGTGTCATTCCATAGTCCACTTGGAATGCCCTGCTGCCACAGTATAGAGAGAGAGACGGTGTCATTCTATATTCCACTTGGAATGCCCTGCTGCTGCAGTATAGAGAGAGATGGCAGTGTCATTCTATATTCCACTTGGAATGCCCTGCTGCTGCAGTATGAGAGATGGCAGTGTCATTCTCTATAGAGAGAGACGGCAGTGTCATTCGATATTCCACTTGGAATGCCCTGCTGCCACAGTATAGAGAGAGACAGCAGTGTCATTCTATATTCCACTTGGAATGCCCTGCTGCTGCAGTATAGAGAGACGGCAGTGTCATTCTATATTCCACATGGAATGCCTTGCTGCTGCAGTATAGAGAGAGACGGCAGTGTCATTCTATATTCCACTTGGAATGCCCTGCCGCAGTATAGAGAGAGACGGCAGTGTCATTCTATATTCCACTTGGAATGCCCTGCTGCCACAGTATAGAGAGATGGCAGTGTCATTCTATAGTCCACTTGGAATGCCCTGCTACCGCAGATAGAGAGACGGCAGTGTCATTCTATATTCCACTTGGAATGCCCTGCTGCTGCAGTATAGAGAGAGATGGCAGTGTCATTTCTACAGAGAGAGACGCAGTGTCATTCCTATATTCCACTTGAATGCCCTGCATTACAGAGAGAGACAGCAGTGTCATTCTATATTCCACTTGGAATGCCCTGCTGCCAAAGCTCTCTCAGTCTTACAACAGACATGTTAAGGTCTAATGAGAGGCAGAAGGTGAACTAAGCAGGTCATGTGAGACTGAAGAAGTCTGTTCCTACAGATACAGATTATGTTGCTCAAGGCAGACCTGCACTTGAGGTAGGCCATTGGTCATTTATCGGGGTGAGTATTTGGTGGTGTATTTACAGGAATGGTATTACGTGCCCAGCTTTAGGTCAGAAGTTGTATCCTATCCACACAAATTCACATTTGTTCACTAGTGCACATGGGCACACATAGACACATACAAGTACACAAGTACACACACACACACACACACACACACACACACACACACACACACACACACACACACACACACATAGACATACACACACCCCACACACACACACACACATAGACACACACACACACACACACACACACACACACACACACACACACACACACACACACACACACACACATACACACACATACACAAAGGTGCACATGCATGCACACACACACATGCATATGTACATGCATGCACACACACACGCACACACACACACACACACACACACACACACACACACACACACACACACACCCACATTCTCTGGCAGACTAACAGTTGCAAAGTATGGCATATTCAAAATGATATCACATGCACTGAAACTAAAATATAATCAGCTTCTAACTGTAATCAGAGACTTAGGGTCACAGGTGGACAGTGGTCTCATCTTCAATAACCATATCATCACAACAGTCAGAAAATCCTTCTATCTGGCACACCTCATCACTAAAGGCTTTTTATCCAGAAAAAGAAGGTCATTTTCCCACGTACTTATCTCTCTTTAGACCCATTATAGAATACAATGCCCTTTGGTATGTACATCTCAAAACATCTGCAACAACTGGAATGGCCACAGAAATACATCACTGAAAGAATCACAGGGCTAAAGCAGATGCCATATGCTGACAGTCTAAAAAATACTCCAACTATACTTTGTCACATATCGTTTATTCAGAGGCAATCTCTGCTTAACATACAAAGCCATATCAAACCCAGAGCTGTTGGACATGCTACACTTAAAGAAATCCCAATCCCTCAGAGCCACACAGTCCAGGTATCTAAACCTTGTAATCACAATGAGACAAAACATGCTGGAGGGATAGATTCCTGACCCAGAGACTCCCGAGACTCTGGAAAGACTGCCCATACATGTCAAGGCGCCTCTTGGCCCTCTTCAAAAGGAACCTTGACAATTGGATGGGAGATAGGAAATTCACGGGATCCCATCAGTCGTCCTGCTAGACAGGGGTCCAGGAAGTAAATATTGTGGGAAGAAATATTCAGGGAATTGTTATCACTAGGCTTGTATAGGCCCTAGGCTGATAGCCTAGTACCAACCTATGAACCCATCAGTGAGATATTGTTTCTTTTATTTCTGCAGTTCTGGAAACTCTGTCAGATTGTCAGTATAAGGGGTATCAATGTGGCTGATATTATTTTCCTCAACTTTCTGCCTAAATTATTTATTATTTGAATTAGCATTAGAGGTTTGCTTTGTTCTCACTGTGTATCTGAGATGATTCAAGGACATGGTTAGATGCAGAACTTGACAAGTCAGTGTTTACCATTTTTGATCTATTTTATAATAATCTGCATATCTCTCTGACAAATACAGAAAGCAGGCAAAAAAAAAATATTTACCATGATTAGGGGCATCTATAAAAAACACAGGAATAATCCACTGGAAGTGACCTTCAGTTATCATAGAAAAGTAAACATTATTGTTCAGAAATGTAAAGCTAAATAAACTAATGTGGTATATGATTTGCACATTCTGTCATGTTCTGTAACCCAGGAATTCAGGCAAACACAAGCAGAGCAACAACATATTTTTCAATAAAATAAACAGGATAATAAGTTACCACACCTGAATGCTGTCCTGAAGAATATTGCTGGGTGATGCCTGCCTTACCAGAATGCACAGTATCCTGTTTAGGAATGCTAGTCTGGAGATAAAGGTCTGCATTTCTGTTACTTCTACAAATTATCACTGCTGCCCCTGATTAGTAGCTGTTAATGTCACTGATAACATGTAGAATAGTGCAGATAATGACTTATTTTATAGTGGCAACTGAATAACTCCCTTTGAGACACGGGGCACATACAAAGAAAGGAGGCAATTATATCCAGACATCTGGTGTGATATTTCATCAAGCTGAATGTCTAGGTTTGCTTCCTATTTTGATAAGTTCAGTTGATATGTTTTTTGAGAAACTGACAGCTTGAATCTGTAGCTTCTTGGAAATCAACTGCTTGAGTTTTGAAATGTCATTTGCTAAAATCTTATAATATTTTCATTATGGTGGGGGCTATTACCTATTGACATTTTACTCTGCAGTTGTTATTCAAATGGCATGTCTGAAGAAATGCATGCAGGTGGTTGTCAGGAAGGTTTTGAGTACAGACATCACTCTCAGCCTCTATCATGTGTGTTTCGGTATTAAAAGGGAGCTCCAGGAACATTTTCAATAAAGCTCTTACACAGATGATCCCTTTTCCTAAGTCATTCATTATTCGAATGGAATGGTAGTTGAGAAATCCATAAACTAAAGATACATTTAATTTCATACGTTCATCATTTCATGGATTTGATTAGACAAACGTATATGACCCACTTTGGACTCCAAAGAAGCTTGGCAGATGCTGGGAGGGGGCGAAGCCTAGATGGCTTACTGGTAACAACAGCATCTTTTTAGAGCTCTATAAAATGTACTACCAGGAAAATAGGAGTAAAATTAATCTCATCAATTAGGAACAGAAAACTTCACTTAGGGTGAACTTCTAAACTATAACCTTACCAAATTTCAAGAAATTCCCTGAAAGTTTTTCTCCGTCAAAATAAAATTGAGACTCAGCTCACTACATGATAATGGGCTAGCTCAAAGAACTCTCACACAGCATCTACTCTGAAAAAAAATTCAACTGATGGTTTTACATTACAGGAATTGTCCTGAAAATGGATAGATTCACAGACAACCTGGAAAATTTAAAGGAAAAACTGTCAAAAACAAACAAATACCCTTTAAGGAACTATTATAACATCAAAATAAACTGATATGGAAACTGCTCTGACTGACACTGATGGAAGACGTAAAAGAGGAAAATCAGTCAGAACCTTAATACATCAAAATGTCTGGCTTACCAATAAACTAGATGACGGAGAATAGGGAGAAGAACCAATACAAGAATTTTTAGCCCAGAAAACCAGAGGGAGAAGACATCATAAATATTTCTAAACTCACTGGCTCCCTGAAATTTTAGACTTAAAAGGGTCTTTCAAATGGAATAGAAAGAGCTCATGCAACCATTAGGGAAACCACAGCCTTCTTCATTTCAAAACTCCACCAAGATCCATTGTGGTAAGAATTTCTATATCATTTCAAGGAAAAGAGCCCCAATACTAAAATCAGCTTGGGAAGAGTCCACTATCATACAGACAAGTCAATTAAGATTTGATAATGACTACTCAGCAAGAGTACTAGAACGAGAAAAAAACATGCCCTTTAGTCAAACTGTGGCAAAATAATGCCAAAAAGCGCAGCTAGTTTATCAGCCCCTAAAATCAGAATATTTCATTCAAATGACTGGAGAAACTTCCAATAACTCCTAAATCTTCATTTATCCAAAAGGAAATAATAATATCATCTGCATTCCGGAAAATGGACTGGTCTAACACAACTAAACAGAAAGATCATGAAAGCACCTGGATTGATGTGAAGAAAGGCAAACAAAGAAGGCTGGAAGTTAAAGGCTACGGTCTCTCCTTCAAGATGGCTAAAGATATAAATCTCACGGTACTTCATCATAATGGAATGCTTATACTATCTATTTTATTTATTATACTTAGTTATAATACCTTCTTTCTCACTAGTTGGTTATAGACAAGTTTAATATTCAAAGGTCTGGCACAACAAATTGTAATGGAGGTAGCTGTTTGGCACTGCATTGAGATAGGACCTCTTAAGATGAACGATCTGTATGTCATGAAACAAAGTATTGAGTAACACGGAAGGTGTATAGTCCTGTATGAATCAATCTGATTGAATGTCAATTTGGCGCCATGGTTTTGTTTAATTATTTTGGAAATTTATAATGCATATTATATAGTTTGGAATAATTTGCTTAATGGCTCATATTGTATAAAAAAAGTTATGGGATACTTTATACTTAGGTGACTTTATGGTTTTGTTACTAATGAACAAAAAGCTCCCTGCTTGGTTGTAAAAGCAAAGGTTTTCCATGCCTGGAAAGTTGGACTAGGTCTAATAGTTTAAACATAGGAAATTACCTCTTTTGTATGTCACTGAATGCTCTTGAGCTTATTCAGCCATAGTTTCATCTATGAGCTAATATAAATTTAAAAAAGAATGTAACTCTATGCAGCATTCGTGGCAAGCTTATTCTGCATTATCAATTATTAGGCTGATCTGGATCCGGTTGAGAATTCTTTATCATTTTAGATAGCTTACTTGGTTTTGTGCTGGATGATCACTTTTGAGTGTCTCCTCTGTGCAGAATGCAGAGATGAATGCTTATTTGAATCGGATAACTAAGAATCTATTTACACAACTAATAGGAAATATTTATCTCCTGTATATGTTTTGCCCAAAAAAAAGAAAACCCCCAAAATTTTTTTTGGGGTCCCAAAAAAGAAGGGGTTTAAAAAAAAAATTTGTTGGGAAAAAAAAAAATTGGGGGGGGCCAGGAATTTGTTAAAACCCCCCTTTTTTAAAAGGCCTTGGGTTATAGGGCCCCTAAAAGGGCGGGGAAAAAAAAAGGGGGCCGGTTTTAACCAACCCTATGAACCTATGAACCCATCAGTGAGATATTGTTTTGTTTGTTTCTGCAGTTCTGAAAACTCTGTCAGATTGTCAGTATAAGGGGTATCAACGTGGCTGATATTATTTTCTCAAATTTCTGCTTAAATTATATTATTTGAATTAGCATTAGAGGTTTGCTTTGTTCCCATTGTGTATCTGAGATGATTTAAGGACATGGTTAGATGCAGAACTTGACAAGTCAGTGTTTACCATTTTTGGTCTATGTTATAATAATCTGTATATCTCTCTGACAAATACAGAAAACAGGCAAAAAAAAACTATTTACCATGATTAGGGGCATCTATAAAAAACACAGGAATACTCCTCTGGAAGTGACCTTCAATCATCACAGAAAAGTGAACATTATTGTTCAGAAATGTAAAGCTAAATAAACTAATGTAGCATGTGATTTGCACATTCTGTCATGTTCTGTAACCAAGGAATTCATAAACACAAGCAGAACAACAACATATTTTCAATAAAATAAACAGGATAATAAGTTACCACACCTGAATGCTGTCTGAAGAAGATTGGGTAATACCTACCTTACCAGAATGCACAGTATCCTGTTTAGGAATGCTAGTCTGTTTGGAGATAAAGGTCTGCATTTCTGTTACTTCTACAAATTACTGCTGCCCCCCTGATTAGTACAGTAGGACCTGACCATCTGCAGCTGTTAATGTCACTGATAACATGTAGAATAGTACAGATAATGACTTATTTTATAGTGGCAACTGAGTAACTCCCTCAGAGACACAGGGCACATACAAAGAAAGGAGGCAATTATATCCAGACACCTGGTGTGATATTTCATCAAGCTGAATGTCTAGGTTTGCTTCCTATTTTGATAAGTTCAGTTGATATGTTCTTTGAGAAACTGACAGCTTGAATCTGTAGCTTTTTGAAATCAACTGCTTGTGTTTTGAAATGTCATTTGCTAAAATCTTATAATATTTTTCATTATGGTGAGGGCTATTACCTATTCAGATTTTACTCTGCAGTTGTTGTTATTCAAATGGCATGTCTGAAGAAATGCATGCAGGTGGTTGTCAGGAAGGTTTTGAGTAGAGACATCTCTCTCAGCTTCTATCATGTGTTTAAGTATTAAAAGGAAGCTCCAGGAACATTTCTGATAAAGCTCTTACAGATGATGCCTTTTCCTAAGTCATTCATTATTCAAATGGAATGGTGGTTGAGAAATCTATAGACTAAGGGTACATTTAATTTCATATGATCATCATTTCATGGATTTGATTGTTAAACTCATGACCCACTGGACTACAAAAAGCCTGAATGCTGAGGGGGAGAAGCCTAGATGTCTTACTGGTAACAGCATCTTTTTGGAGCTCTATAAAATCTACTAGAAAATAGGGTAAAAATGAATCTCATCAATTAGGAACAGGAAAACTTCATAGTTGAATTTCTAAACTATAACCTTACCAAATTTAAAGAAATTTCTGAAAGTTTTTCCTGTCAAAATAAATTGGAGATCTTCACTACTACATGATAATGGCCATCTCAAAGAACTCTCACACAGAATCTACTCTGAAAAAAAAATTCAACTGATGGCTTCTACATTACAGGAATTGTCCTTGAAAATGGATAGATTCACAGACAACCTGGAAAATTTAAAGGAAAACTGTCAAAAACAAACAGATACCTTTAAGGAACTATTACAACATCAAAATAAAATCATTGATATGGAAACTGCTCTGACTGACATTGATGGAAGACTTAAAGAAGAGGAAAATCAGTCAGAATCCCTATTATATCAAAATGTCTGGCTTATCAACAAACTAGATGACCTGGAGCATAGGGGGAGTAGAACCAACATAAGAATTTTTAGCCTTCCAGAAAAAACAGAGGGAGAAGACATCATAACATTTCTAAACTCATAGCTCCCTGAAAATTTTGACTTAAAAGAGGGTCTTTCATATGGAATAGAAAGAGCTCAGAACCATTAGGAAACCACAACCCTCTTCATTCAAAACTCCAACAAGATCCATTGTGGTAAAATTTCTATCATTTCAAGAAAAAGAACTAATACTAAAATCAGCTTGGAGGAAGAGTCCACTATCATACAAACAAAGTCAGTTAAGATTTGATAATGACTACTCAGCAAGAGTACTAGAGCTGAGAAAAAAAATGCCCTTTAGCCCTTTTAAACAAAATAATATAAAAGCACAACTAGTTTATCCAGCTAAAATCAGAATCTTTCATTCAAATGACTGGAGAAACTTCAATAACCTAGAGGAAGCATCTTCATTTATCAAAAATAATAATATCATCTGCATTCCGGAAGAAATGGACTGGTCTAACACAACTAAACTGAAAAGATCCTCAGAAAAAAAACACCTGGATTGATGTGAAGAAACAAAAAAAAAAAACTGAAGTTAAAACTACAGTCTTTCTCAAAGATCCAACTAAGATATAAATCTCTGGTGGTCCTTCATCATAATAAGAATGCATACTATCTATTTTATTTATTATAACTTAGATATAATACCTTCTTTCACACGTTTAATATTGTCAAAGGTGTTAACAACAAATTAACTGGCTGTTTGGCACTGCATTAGAGATAGGACCTCTTAAAGATGAAGAGTCTGCCTGTCATAAAACAAAGTATTGAGTAACACGGAGACGGTGTATAGTCCTGTATGAATCAATCTGATTGAATGTCACTTGTGGCATATATGAGTTTGTTTAATTGTTTTTGAAATTTATAATGCATATTATGTAGTTTGAATGATTTGCTTAATGGCTGTTATTATTATAAAAAAAAAAGTTATGGGATACTTTATACGAGCGACTTTAACAGTTTTGTTTTACTAATGAACAAAAAGCTCATAGCGGTTTTGTAAAGCAGGTTTTTCCATGTCTGGAAAGTTGTACTAGAGAGTACCTCTTTGTATCATCACTGAATGCTCTTGAGCTTATTCAACCGTAGTTTCATCTATGAGCTAATATAGTTAAAAAAAAGAATGTAACTCTATGCAGCATTCGTATAGCTTATGCTGCATTGTCAGTTATTAGGCTGATCTGGATCTGGTTATTTTACTTAGAATTCTTTATCATTTAGATAGCTTACTTGGTTTTGTGCTGGATGATCACTTTGAGTGTCTCCTCTGTGCAGAATGCAGAGATGAATGCTTATTTGAATCCGGATAACTAAGAATCTATTTACACAAAAAAAATTTTTTCCCAAGGAAATGGCACATGCAATGGGATGTAGAATGGTGTCCTAATGTAAATACGAACTGCTCACTATCTTCCTGTAACTCCCAGACGGAAGGGAAATTAGATAGTTTCCCCTCTTTGCATCACTTTTTTGATTTAAGGGTTTTGAGATACCCTTTTGATGAACTACTTGTCAACATTTAGATTATAATCAGTAAACAGTGATTGTTTTTTAAGAGTGTCAGGCATAGATTTAGGAAGGCTTTGCTGAGCCCAAAATTAACCGTGTTTAATGTATACATCTGTTGCTATTGTACAAGGATTTTACAAAATTTAAAAAGTCAAAGCCTAATCTTAACAATTTGTTTGTAAGCCCTTCACGGCAAACATACACATAGCAATTTCACTGTCTTTTAAACATCATTTCACATGCCTCACGGAGGACTGAAAACTGTCTGATTACAAATAGTCAACATGCCTTTGTAAACTGTAAGCACAGACAGTTATATCATGTTAGGCATTTCTTGCAGTGTACATATCACCATGTCATGACTAATTAACAGAAGAAAGAAATGTCATGTTATTTGCAAGTATTTCCTTATTACTAATTTTCTGTCCTGTGACTTACCAGAGCAGCACTTTGAGACAGTTGCTCCACTGTGGTGTGGTACCTTAACACGCCTGGACATTTGTGTAAAAGTTAGACTAATTTCTTGGTTAAAAAAAGTAACAGCATTTTTGCTGATTTGTGCTGGCAGGCATGTTGATGGGCTGCATTCCCCCTGGGTGACCCATTAATAGTGTTCCCCGATGGCACCAATAATTCTTTATAAGAAATTAAAATTAAGGGATTGTCTTGCATATTTGTGAACAGGGTATTAGAGGTGGAGTCACTATTTAAAGAAATATGCTAGTAATAATATTTACTGATGGAAAACTACTGGTCAAAGAAAATGCCAAAGAATAGTTGTAACACTCTTTTAATGATATACCATTATGGAAAGTAAATGAAATAGTATTATAATGCATTTTACTTTCCCATATATTAGTACTTTCTAATAGGGAAATAATTTCAATAATAACAGATATCTCTTTCTAAGTATTTCAAATAACACATTAGTTGAATTTTAATGAATCATTCCTTCTGAAATACTATGAATGATTTGCTTCCCTCACTAAATATAATATATTGATTAGAAGTGGTAATATAGAGGTTCTTATACAGAAAACAGGAAACAGACTACGATTTAAATACTTGATCTGTACATTGTTTAACAGAGAAACTTAAAGGGGATTAGTTGTTCTAAGATGATAGATAACTACCTTTGGATAATTTGTTGTTATATGTTAAGGGAGACATATGTGGTGAACAATAAAAACTAAGTTAAATTCTCACTTTTGTAAATGTAAGTGATTACCTTAATATCTTCACAATATTTTCTAAACAACTTCAACTACATTTACCTTAAAATAATATATATTAATTTTCTTCATTACCCTGTATACTATCATACATCTTAAAAATAGTGTATATATGTCTCTTTTACTAAAAATATGTATCAAAATAGTAAATAAAGGAAAACCAAATGAGCTTGTAACAAAAATAGATTTAGACAAAGAATTGGTCTATGGAAAAGAAACTTATATGTATACAGAAGAAACTTCATTTACCATAAATAATCATAGAAAGTCAGATTACAACAGATTTCTTGATCTATCTAAACATGAGGTTTTGTTTGATGTAGGCTTTTGACACTGGTAACTATACATCACTTTACTTAATGTTTAAAAAAATTCTACTTTTTAGTATCTTAACTATGTTATTTAATACTGTCTTATATATATGATGTTATTTAATCTAAGAGGTAAATTTCTAATGTATTAATAATATCTTAAAAATAGTTTCTATGGGTATAATATTGGTTATATTTAATATATTAAACTTTATTAATGCACATTTGTCTATGACAACTTGAAGTTGAATCTTCTTCTTCTTTTCTCCCATTAGGGGGCGCCACAGCAGATCAACTGTTTCCATTTCTTTCTGTCCTCGTCTTGCTCTGTCACACCAACCACCTGCATGTCCTCTCTCACCACATCCATAAACCTTTTAGGCCTTCCTCTTTTTCCCGTTACCTGGCAGCTTCATCCTTAGCATCTTTTTCCCAGCATACTCTGCATCCCTCCTCAACACATGTCCAAAAATAAACTTGCCTCTCTGGCTTTGTCTCCAAACCTTCCAACCTGGGCTGACTCTCTGATATGATTCTTAATCCTGTCCATCCTCATCACACCCAGTGCAAATCTTAAAATCTTCAACTCTGCCAAGTCAAGCTCTGACTCCTGCCTTTTTTTCAATGCCACCGTCTCCCCCAAAAAACAGCTGGTCTCACTACCCTCTTGTAGACCTTCCCCCTTATACTGGTACTGCCCGTCACAAATCACTCCTGACACTCTTCTCCACCCACTCCATCCTGCCTGTACTCTCTTCTTAACCTCTCTTCCACACTCACCATTTTGAGCTGTTGATCCCAAGTGCTTGAACTCACTCACCTTCCCCCCCACCCCTCCCCACCTTTTTATTTCCATTAAAAATATTCTGTCTTAGTCCTGCTGACCTTCATTCCTCTTCTCTCTAGAGCATATCTCCACCTCTCCAGGGTCTCCTCCACCTGTTTCCTACCCCACTACAGATCACAATGTCATCTGCCCCAAACAATTGTCTGATCTTGTCTGTCAACCTGTCCATCACCATTGCAAATAAAAGGCTCAGAGCTGATCCTTGATGTAATCCCACCTCCACCTTAAACTTCCGTCCCACTGCAGACCTTTAACCCACCCTTTTTTTCTTACATACTTCTCTGATACTCCAGACTTCCCTACAATACCACAACTCCTCTCTAGTCACCCTGTCATATGCTTTCTCTAAATCCATAAAGACACAATGCAACTCCTTCTGACCTTCTCTGTTTCCCCTCAACACTCTTAAACTGTACCCCCGGCATGAAACCATACTGCTGATCACTAAATCCCCCCTTCTTAACCTAGCTTCCCACCCCCAACCTCATGCTGTGACTGATCAGTTTAATCCCCCTGTAGTTACTACAGCTCTGCACATCACCCTTATTCTTAAAAAATTTGGGACCAAAAAACTTTTCTCCATTCCTCAGGCATCCTATCACTTTCCAAGATTTCATTAAACAATCTAGTTAAAACTCCACTGCCATTTCCCCCCCTCCATGCTTCCACAGGTATGCCATCTGGACCAACAGCCTTTCCGTTTTTTTTTTTCCATTTCCCCCTTTAATCCACTGCACTTCATGATTCACTATCTGCCCTCATCCAACCTTCTCTCCTCTCATTCTCTTCATTCATCAGCCCCCCAAAGTACTTTTCCATCTGCTCAAACACTCTCCTCACTTGTGAGTATGTTTCCCTTTTTATTACCTTAAAATCTTTACTAGCTTGGTCCCTCTGTCTAGCCAACCAGTACAGGTCCTTTTCTCCCTCCTTAGTGTCCAACCTTTTATACAAAATCTTTATCCTTAGCCTTCCCCCCTTTTTCTTTGCCATGCACCTCATCTTTATACTCTTGTCTACTTTCTTCATCTCTGTGAAAACCCCAATTTTTTGTATACTTTCCTGTACTTCTTCATTCCACCACCAGGTCTCCTTGTCCTCCTTCCCTTTCCAGATGTCACACCAAGCACCCTTTTTTCTCTTACTAGCCCGCTGTAGTTACCCAGCTATGCGGTAATTCTTCACTGCCACCCAGTGCCTGTCTTAATTCTTCCCTGAACATCACCTCACAATTATCCTTTTCAATTTCCACCATTTGATCCTTGGTGCTGTCCTCACACTCATCCTCCTCTTCTTGATCACCAGTGTCATCCTACAAACAACCATCCTATGCTGCCTAACTACACCCCCGCCACCACTTTACAGTCTCCAATCTGCTTCAGATTGGCCCTTTCTTTTTCCCCCGTGCATCTTCCCCACTTTTTATATCACCCTATGCTCCTCCCTCTTTTTGTTTTGCCCCGTCCATCTTTTTGCAAAATCCACTACCATCTGACCTTCTGCATTTCTTTGCTTAACACCATACCTACCCCACTTCCTCATCCCTCTGTTCCCTTCACCAACATGCCCACTGAAATCTGCTCCAATCACCAGTTTTCCCCCTTTGGGGACAGTCATTACCACTTCATCCAACTCACTCCAAAATTTTTTTTTCTCATCCTGCCCCCCAAAATTGTGGTGCATATGCACTAACAACATTCATCATTACACCATCAATTTCCATCTTCATAAACATCACTCTATCCGACACTCTTTTCACCTCTAAAACACTCTTAGCATATGTTCCTTCAGGATAATGCCTAACTCCTCCCATCCACACCATGATAAAACAATTTGAAACTGCCTCTGATACACCTAGCCTTCCCCCTTCCATCTGGTCTCTTGCACACAATATACCAAGTTCTTCCGTTCATCATATCAGCTAGATCCCTTCCTATAAATCATACTGCCAACATTCAAAGATTCGACTTCACTATTTCCTAGCCACCTGCCTTCAGGCATGCCTTCCACCTCTTCTCCTCGTTCAGAGCAAACCCCAAAATCCACCAGCACCCTGTTGGCCAATATAAATAATATATTTAAACATTATTGATTAATGTAATATTCAAGTTAAAATTCTACACCTTTTTTTAAGAATGGACAGCAAGCTATAGAATGAATATTAAGCTTGTATAAGGTATAGGAAATGTATTTTCAGCTATACTGCTTTTTTTTAAAATTTTTGATTAAACATACATTTGTTGAATCCTGATTTATTAAAATGTAGGCAAGGCATAAAAGTGGTTCTTTGACAAATTGTCTTTTTTTCCCTATGAAATATAATATAAAATTCTAACAGAAAATGATTTTGGAAGAACAAGAATAATATGGTGAAGATATGTTATCTTAAGTTGATTATTTACAACAAAAGAATAAATTTAAAGTGTTTATTGATTCATGATTTATTTCTTTAAAAAATTTAAAAAATCACTAGATCTATGGTACATAATTGTTTGGTTTATTTCATCAGTGTGTTAATATTTTATAGTTATGAAATAAGAATCCCTAGTCTATTGTTTCTGATAATACTAATAGGAATGTTATATTTAGAAGAAACCCCTACTAACAGCCTTGGTTTATAAATGTATAACTATAATAGATTATTATTGTTAATGCTTAATTCCTTTATATTCCAATAAAAAAAAAATGATAAAACACTTATCGGGGCTCAAATGGGGTAGTTATACACTTTACTGGAAGATGGAAATGAAGGTTAATCTGATACAATGCCCTTTGGAAGTGTATATCGCTTCATGTCTTTTAGTAGGTTTATTAGAACTTTTATTTATTTTATTTCAATTAACTTTACAAGAAAATTTAAAATTTCTATTTCTTCATTAGTGAACAAAATAATACTTCATTTACTTCCTTTTAAAAATTTTTTAGTTTTAATGAACAAAAACAAGAAGAAGGTTAAAAAACTACTTATAAAACTCTACAAACAATTAATATTACAAATTTAGCTTCTAAGTAAAAGATAATGGATTTAACCCCTTTTCTTTAAACACTTGGGTTTTAAAAAAAAAAAAAAAAAAATATTTGAAAATGAACAAAATAAATGATATTTCTTAAAAACCCCCCCCTGAGGAAAACTTCAATTGGAATCCTAATGAATATATAATATTAACTCCCCCCATATAAAAAAAAAATTAGATGAACTCTTATTTTATGGAAAAATATTATAATGCCTCAGGTTCTTTTTTAAAAATGAGGATAAAAAGGGCTTTTTTCTATTGTAATACTGAAATACAACAATAGAATCTGGACATTAGCAAATGTTACTGGATTCCAGGTATAGGTTAATAAGTAAGAAAACACATAGATTTAATTACTAGAGTATGTAAGGGGTATTTGATTCTAGGAGGAGATTTCAATTGCATTTTGGATAATACAGAGATCTCCAACAAAAGTGTGTGCATTAGTAAGTCATGAAAAGCATTTAAAATTTTTTTGAAAGCATAAATCTAATTGACACATTTAGATATAAAGAATATTATTCATTATCATTTTCACATCAAGATCATAGGTATTACAAAACCAGAATAGATAAAATATTCATATCTCAAGAATTAAATACAAAAAAAATTATTTCTTTTAATCCTATGTTTTCTCTGATCTGTCATTAATTTTAAAATACAAAACTTTTGAAAGATTTCTTTAATATTCCCCCATATCCCCCTCAAATTTTTGGCTAGATTTAAAATTCAGTTTTTTTTACAAAACATTTTGAAAGATTAGTGCTTAAGAAAAACCCCGAAAAAAAAAAATTTTAAAACCCTTTGGGTAGATTTAGAAATTCAGTTCTTTCTAGAAAACATTATACTACTGAAACTAATATAATTCATTTATGGGATACCCCAAAAGTGTATTTTGGGAAAATGCTTTCATGGTATAAAAAAAAATTAAAATAATGGGAATCAGAACTTTTTTTAAATCTAAATAATTCAATAAGTCCTCAAAAACAAAAAACTATTGAACAATTAAACAAAAAAGCAATGAAATCCCAACTCATAAAACAAATCTCACTAGAAAGATTAAAACTAAACTCATTTGCTGTATCACCAAAACATATGCACAACTTAGCAGTTAGAATTAAAATACAAGCTTCTGAAAATAAAATCTCAAGTATTATTCATTAAGGAAAAAGAAACAAAATAGTATCAGACATAAATGATATACTTGATGCCTTTAAACATCATTACTCCAAACATTATAGGGAAGAATTAACACTTACTAAAATATTACATTTAGAGTTAAACTCATTTAAACCAAAAGTAATTCCTGAGAAATTTGAAAATTTGTTTGAAAAAAAACTAAAAAAAAAAAAAAAAAAAATATTTCTCCTTTCATAAACTTTACTTGCTAGTTGTTCCAGTGATCAGATTTTGCTGATCCCTGGGCTTTGCATTTGGTTCCTGTGTTCCTCCATTTTCTTGTGTGGCCAGAGGTAGTTTCTTTACTCACCAGTGGGAGTGGGGAGTACTGAGCTGCTTGTTGTCCTCAGAGGAGTGGTTAGAAGCAGCAACTTGTAATTTGTTGGCCATTATTGGTCATATCCTGTTTTTACCAGCCCCCTGCTATCAAGCTCTCTTTGGCGGTTTTATTTGGCATTAGAGAACTTGGCATAGCTCTGTGGTCCCCTGCAGAGTTCCTAAGCCAGGAAAGACCCACTCCATCCTGCCTGTACTCTCTTCTTAACCTCTCTTCCACACTCACCATTACTCTGAACTGTTGATCCCAAGTGCTTGAACTCACTCACCTTCACCACCTCTACTCCCTGCATCCTCACCATTCGTCTATGGTCCCTCTCATTCACAGACATATATTCTGTCTTAGTCCTGCTGACCTTCATTCCTCTTCTCTCTAGAGCATATCTCCACCTCTCCAGGGTCTCCTCCACCTGTTTCCTACTCTCACTACGGATCACAATGTCATCTGCAAACATCATAGTCCACAGGGACTCCTGTCTGATCTCGTCTGTCAACCTGTCCATCACCATTGCAAATAAAAAAAGGCTCAGATCTGATCCTTGATGTAATCCCACCTCCACCTTAAATGTATCCGTCACTCCCACTGCAGACCTCACCACTGTCACACTACCCTCGTACATATCCTGTACCACTCTTACATACTTCTCTGACACTCCAGACTTCCTCATACAATACCACAACTCCTCTCTAGTCACCCTGTCATATGCTTTCTCTAAATCCATAAAGACACAATGCAACTCCTTCTGACCTTCTCTGTACGTTCCCATCAACACTCTCAGAGCAAACATCACATCTGTAGTGCTCTTTCCAGGCATGAAACCATACTGCTGATCACTAATCATCACCTCCCTTCTTAACCTAGCTTCCACTACTCTTTCCCATAACCTCATGCTGTGACTGATCAGTTTAATCCCTCTGTAGTTACTACAGCTCTGCACATCACCCTTATTCTTAAAAATTGGTACCAAAACACTTTTTCTCCATTCCTCAGGCATCCTATCACTTTCCAAGATTTCATTAAACAATCTAGTTAAAACCCCACTGCCATTTCACCTAAACACCTCCATGCTTCCACAGGTATGCCATCTGGAACAACAGCCTTTCAGTTCTTTATCCTCTTTATAGCTATACTTACTTCCTCCTTGCTAATCCACTGCACTTCATGGTTCACTATCCGCACATCATCCAACCTTCTCTCCCTCTCATTCTCTTCATTCATCAGCCCCCCAAAGTACTCTTTCCATCTGCTCAACACACTCTCCTCGCTTGTGAGTATGTTTCCCTCATTATCCTTTATCACCCTTACCTGCTACACATCTTTACTAGCTTGGTCCCTCTGTCTAGCCAACCAGTACAGGTCCTTTTCTCCCTCCTTAGTGTCCAACCTTTTATACAAATCTTCATTGCCCTTTTCCTTACCTTCCCACCTTTTCTTTGCCATGCACCTCATCTCCTTATACTCTTGTCTACTTTCTTCATCTCTTTGACAATCCCACTTCTTCTTCGCCAACCTCTTTTCTGTATACTTTCCTGTACTTCTTATTCCACCACCAAGACACCTTGTCCTACATCCACTTACCAGATGTCACACCAAGCACCCTTTTAGCCATCTCTCTTACTAACTCTGCTGTAGTTACCCAGCTATGCGGTAATTCTTCACTGCCACCCAGTGCCTGTCTTAATTTTTCCCTGAACATCACCTCACAATTATCCTTTTTCAATTTCCACCATTTGATCCTTGGTGCTGCCCCCACACTCATCCTCCTCTTCTTGATCACCAGTGTCATCCTACAAACAACCATCCTATGCTGCCTAACTACACTTTCCCCTGCCACCACTTTACAGTCTCCAATCTGCTTCAGATTGGCCCTTCTACATAAGATATAATCCACCTGTGTGCATCTTCCTCCACTTTGTATATCACCCTATGCTCCTCCCTCTTGTTAAAATACTATTCATCACAGCCAGTCCATTTTTTGCAAAATCCACTACCATCTGACCTTCTGCATTCTTTGCTTAACACCATACCTACCCATCACTTCCTCATCCCTCTGTTCCTTCACCAACATGCCCATAATTTTAAACACCCTATTTGCCCCCCCCCCCCTCCCCCCAAATTTTTTGTTTTAAACCCAAATTTA